>NW_012101854.1:2776905-2777769 GCF_000951045.1 Mandrillus leucophaeus
GAGGAAACTTTGGAGGTGGTGGAGGTAATTTTGGCCGTGGTGGCAACTTTGGTGGAAGAGGAGGCTATGGTGGTGGAGGTGGTGGCAGCAGAGGTAGTTATGGAGGAGGTGATGTTGGATATAATGGATATGGAGGTGATAGTGACAACTCTGGCAGTGGTCCTGGTTATAGTAGTAGAGGGGGCTATGGTGGTGATGGACCAGGATATGGCCCAAGGTGGTGGATACGGTGGTGGTGGTGGAGGATATGATGGTTACAATGAAGGAGGAAATTTGGCGGTGGTAACTATGGTGGTGGTGGGAACTATAATGATTTTGGAAATCATAGTGGATAACAGTAATCAAATTATGCACCCACGTAAGGGGGTAGTTTTTGTGGAAGAAGCTCAGTCATCCCTATGTTGGTGGTTATGGATCTGGTGATGGACATGGTGGATATGGGAGAAGTTTCTAAAAACAGCAGAAAAGGGCTGCAGTTCTTAGCAGGAGAGAGAGGGAGGAGTTGTCAGGAAAGCTGGAGTTTACTTCGAGACAGTCATCCCGAATGCATTAAAGGAACTTTAAAAATCTGTCACAGTGGAAACAATGATCCACAGTCAGAAAAGTTACCGCAGCTTAAACAGGAAACCTTCTCGTTCAGGACTGTCATAGCCACAGTTTGCAAAATGTTCAGCTATTGGCTGGGCATAGTGGCTCACGCCTGCAATCCCAGTACTTTGGGAGGCCGAAGTGGGCAGATCATGAGGTCAAGAGATCGAGACCATCCTGGCTAACACAGTGAAACCCCGTCTCTACTAAAAATATAAAAAATTAGCCTGGTGTGGTGGTGGGCGCCTGTAGTCCCAGCTACTCAGGAGGCTGAGC
>NW_012101854.1:2779944-2804304 GCF_000951045.1 Mandrillus leucophaeus
TGCCTCAGCCTCCCGAGTAGCTGGGATTACAGGCATGCACCACCATACCTGGCTAATTTTGTATTTTAGGTAAAGACGAGGGTTCTCCGTGTTGGTCGGGCTGGTCTCCCAGCCTAACCCAACTTTGGGCCTCCCAAAGTCCTGGGTTTACAGGCGTGAGCCACCTCGCCCAGCCATGAGCTTTATATTGTAATGGGGGAAATAGACAAAAGCAAATTAATGATAGATAGCAATGTAGTAGCAAGTGCTTGATGAAACATGAAGCAAGGTTAAAGAATGGAGAGAAATGGAAGTGCAGAAGGGGAAGGCTTGTCCACATGGGGTCTGTAAAGAGGGGGTTTCAACAGGGCTAGAGAAGCCCTGCCTCTTCTGGTTAGATGTGAGTGGAGAGCTCTGTCAATGCCCCAGGGGATCTGTTTCCAATTAGAGGATGGGATTGGCCCCGTGCTAAGGCAATAAGGTGAAAAGGGGCTTGGTGTGTTTCAGGAACCCGCTATTTCTGAAGGCCTTTGTGGCATGTTGGTGTAAAAGTTGCCAGCTCTTCATTTTTGAAAAGGCTGTCTTGTATTCCGAGATTATGTCTTTCCTCTCTCCCCCAGCTCCCCACTGATGTTAATATGTCCTTTCTTTTAAGAAATGATGTAAGATTTCAAGTTAGTTGTTGTTTTTTAATAGCCTAACTTGGCAATATAAAATGTTGGCGGCAGTATGTTGTTCTCACCTTTTTTCCCAAACTGATTCCTGAAATACAAAACTCTGTTAAGCACTGGCTTAAGACGTGCAGAAAGTGCCAATCCTCCCTCTGTGTCCATGGAAAACTCCATCTTAATGCACTCCCAAGTGTTTATTTGATTTGTTTTACTAATTTTGTCACGTACATATTTTCCAAGTTTGTCTTGAAAGAAAAAGAAGCACTGTGCTCCCCAAATTCACACTGTATATATTTGGCTTATTTTATTTTATTTTAACATGAAAAAGGAGTAGTGAAATTTATCCTTGATTCTTTAATAAAACAGCATGTCAGCAGAACAGGTACGGGAAATGGAGCCCTCCAAAGTTCTTTTATAGTCTGACATCAGAATTAAACCGGGACATTGAGAACATCTGGGGCTCTCTCTGTTCTCTGTCTCCTCCTAAGATTTCCAAGGGATATCCGTGTTTGCTTTGTGTTTGTGTTTTGGAGGTAGGGTAGGGAGTTGGGAGCTGCTTTTTTTTTTTTTTTTTTTTTCCTTTAAGAGAAAAGGAGAAAACCAGATATTTTCAAGGGAATTGACTACTAGTGGCCAGTATAACAAAGAAACCCCACTAAGCCTAACCACAACCTGACAGAATGAAAAGTGATTCCAGAACTGCCACTCACCACAAATCCCCATGAACCATGCCAGGAAACAAGCTGAAAGAAGTAGAGAGGCTGTCGCTGAAGGGCCACAAACGTGGCCCCTAGAGAATCTTCTAGTCCCATTCAAATTCAAAGTGGTAGCGTGGAGGAGGGGTGGAAACTGAAGACAGAGAATTAGCAGCCCTGTGATCACTTTCAGGGTTATGATGGAACTGATTTAAAATGCAAAACCACATTCCGCTGTAAACACAGAAACAAACTGGAAGCAGAGAGGAAATAGAATTTTATTTGGTGATTTTCAATTTTAGGATTGAAATGAGGATGGGAAGAACTATGCTATTTATTTTTCCAGAACTGAAATAGGCTGTTATTTTTTGTAGCATAAGTGAATGCGGACTGATAGATTACTTCTTTGGGCTTCAATGCTAATAAGGCATACTTCCCACAGAATCTGACAGAAAGGATGAATACCTTGCCCTGCTAATGGTTAATTTGTAGTGGCATGTGTATTTCTTGAATGTTCATGAAGTTTTCTAATTCATCAGCACACAATTGGGCTTTTTTCCTCTCTTTAAACAGAATGAAATGCCGGGAGGGCAAGAGGTTTGGGGGTGTTGTATTATCCCTCAGCCCCTGTATTTACTACCCAAAAGTTATCGCTAATTTTTGTCTACCTCGGGAACAAAATTGTTCTTCAACAAATAATTTAGTACTGACCACACTTTAAAATGTTTATTGCTGTTGAATCTGTCACAGATTGCATCAAGCCACAGAGATGCTAATCTATCTCATGTATTTGAAACTCCTCTGGGAAACATATATTTGGGCTTACTGCTGAGTGAACATGACTGTTAGGATTATGGAGACCATACGCAGTGAAGAAAGGCAGCATCGCTTTTCTGACTGGAAAGTAAACAATAGAGTGATTGTCGGCTTACACATGGGGCCGACCGCTGAAGAACTGGATGTAAAATCCTTGATCAGCAAGCCGTCTTGATGTTTTCTTCTTCTTCGACTTGGATGTTGTCAAGGATTCAGATGAGCCACCCCAGTGCGTATGCAGGAAACAAAACAGGATATTCTTGTTTAAGGACTGTTTTCTGTAATTATGTTGATTTTTTTATGCAACACTTGAACTTTTAAAAACTCAAGGATGCATAAGAAGTACTCCAGAGGAGAATAAATGATTGGGATTTTGTCATAAGTGAAATGTTATCATGTGTTCTTAACAAAATTAACTTGTTTGTGTTTGTGATTGGGTCTATGAATTAAGTATACTGAGACCATGCCTGTTTCATCTTCCTGCCCCCGCCTCGGCGCCGCTCCCCTCCCCGACCCATTTTCAGACAGGAGGTCAAGTTGTCGTTGGAACATCATATTTCCTGCTTGGAAAAGGCACTGGATTGTATAATCGTCTGACAGGAAAGTTTCAAGAGTACCAGGAGCTTCCCTTGGAAGACTTGGGGCGGTGTGGGGAATGTGCAGCATCTATAAACGTCTTTCCTTTGAGCTATCATGGGCCATTCTATGGTTTTGTATACAGAGTTTCAATGTGGAAAGAGCTAAACTGAACTGTAAATACCCTGAGGAAAAAATGTCTGTGGAAATATGTACTTTGGGCTTGCCTGGTACCCTGTAGTTATGTGTCCTTCCTTGCTAAGGAAGGAACATCTGGCTGAACAACTTACTGCTTAATGCTATCAGGCTACAGACATCCGGTCACTCCTTTCCCATCCCAATATAAATTATCTGCCTTCGACAAGGGATGTAACATATTTGTATGCCAAGAAATTTGATTTTGTGACAATTATTTGCTCTTAATTTAAGAGAATTACTTTGTACTCTTTTTCTTTTATTTAATCAAAATGCCATGCAATTTCCTATTTCACTTGAATAATTCTCATAATTTTACAACACAATGAAAGGATTATAGATTAGTGCAGGTCAATCTCCTCCATGTCCTCCTTATTTTTCTTAAGATTCCAATCCACAAAAGGTCATAGACAACATAATACTTCCGGACCAAGGACACCACAAGGTCCCTTTGAGAAAGCGATTATATTCCAATAGAAGTGTGCCCTGAGTTTTAACCACTGTGATTCAATGAAGAACATAAAATGTGAACTAGTCAGCAACTGCCAAGTTTAGTCAGGAGTGCCCTGTGAAAGCTGATCTCACTCTAGGGGTTAGGCTGTTTGGGGGAGAGTTTAAAATGATGCTTGCAGGACAGCCTGTCTGGGTTGGAATTCAGATTCTACCCTTTGGCAAGGAAATTATTTAACCCTTCTTTCCCTTGGTTTTCTCATTTGTAAAAGGAAAATTATAATGGTTCCAATTATTCTTTGCTGTATAACAAAACACCCTGAAATTTAATGGCTTGAAAGAAGTATGTATTATTATCTCTCACTTTTCCGTGGATTGACTGGACTCTCCTGGGTTGTTCTCACTCAGGGTTCATCATTCTGGAGCAGTCAGATAGCAGCAGGAACTGAAGTAATATAAAGGCTTAAGGGGGCTGGCCCCACAATATGATTCATTCACATGCTGGTTGTAGGCTAGAAGCTATGTTGGGACACTGTTGACACCTGGTCTCTCCATGTTGCCTGAGCTTTCCCACAGCATGGAAGCCTCGGTCTGACTTTTTAATGGAAGCTCAGGGTTCTCAGAGAATAAGGCAATGTTGCCAGTCCATTTAAAGGCTAAGCTAGGACCTAGTATGCTATCTCTTCCACCCCACTCTATGCATCAAGCAAGTCAATAAGGTCAGCTCAGATTCAAAGGGAGAGGAATTAGACTCCACATTTCAATGTCTATTAGAGGAGTAGTAAATAATTTGATGCCATTCCTGATCTACCACAAATACAGTATTAACCACATAGAGTTTTGTGAGAATTAAGTAAATTAATCTTTGTAACGTACTTAGACCAATGTGTCACACATGTAATGTATTTTCAATGAAAGTTAGTTATTATTTTCTGGGTACTTATTCTATTTTATTTTCCTTCACTGCATTTATCACCATCCAACTTTGCTTGTTTTTATATATGTCTATCGGTATGTGTTCATTGTCTCTCTCTTCTACCCAAATGTAAACTCCTTTACCATAGGAACTGCTTTTCTAAGGCCTACAAGAGTGTCTGGTACTTGATGAGGGCACCATAAATATGTGTTGAATTAATGAGTGAACTAGTGACTAAGTGAATGAGCCCAGTGAATACAAAACTGTAGGAAACAAACATCTTGGATGTTTGGTTACAGAAATTGGGAGTGAGGGAGGATTACAAGCAGAGAGGTTGATATTATGATTTATTTAAATATATAAAAAATTAGGATGAGTATCATCTCTCATATGAAGCAGTTTTAACTGCAGCTGTCTGGGAAAGCACAAAATATACGACCAGCCCTACCTTGCAACCAAAATTGGAAAGCTGCAGGTGGTCATTCACTGGCCTTCAAATCTGATAGGGCTGGGCTCAAGGCCCTGCTCTGCTGTTTGCTTGCTGTGTAACATGAAAAATTTTTTAACTTCTCTGAGTTGTAAAATCTGTGAAATCAGACAACAAGGCACACTGCAAAGGACTCCTGTGAGAATTAAATACAGGTGACAAACGGTTTCAACAAAAGTACTGGACACAATTAATAAAAATGTACCAGTCCCCAAAAATATTAATGATAGGTAAACTTTATTGACATGAATTTTATTTTACTTATACTCTGTATTAAGTTAGACAGCTTTCCAGTTTTTGTTTTTCGAAAACTCCACTTACGTTTCCAAACACATTAAAAAGTATTAAAATAATATTACATTTACTTTTTACTAACTCAACATTCAATCGGTGAGTATAATGACCCATAAACTGACCTTTCCGCTTCACCAGTAACTGACAAAAGAATTGGAACTGAATATTGACTAAGTTTTAACAACCATGTTAAAAATAAATGTTTACGTTTATCAAGAGAAATTGTGACATCAGAGGAAATAAACATCATGTCTAAAGAACAACTTCCCAGAATTCAAGGGGAATTCCCCCACCCCCAATCTCTTTGTGAGGATGTCCAAATGTAAATTACTTAATCAACCAGATGGTGATTGTCGAGAGTTCAATGAATTCAAAACACTTGGAAGTTTGAGAAATTTTAAAAGGGAAACCACTATTTGTTTTTTGGAGTGCTTAGTATTTTAAAATAAACTTATAGGCGAAGATGAACTAATAAATATAACAATCCATTTTTTCAAAACATTGGGAATACATATATTTAATTCAAGTTGGTTAATTTATAGGTAGACACACATATTTATATAAATTAATAGTGGATACATTGAACAGAAATTTTGTCTGTTTCCTTGCTTTGCAAAAACTGTTGAATAATATTTCTTACACTGAAACATTTCTCTGGAACCTGGGAAAGATGGAAGCTAGAAAAAAGGATGATGAATAAAAAATCATACATCTTGAGACAGGGTGCGGTGGCTCATGCCTGTAATCCCAGCACTTTGGGAGTCTGAGGCAGGCGGATCACCTGAGGCTGGGAGTTCAAGTCCAGCCTGACCAACATGGAGAAACCCCATCTCTACTAAAAAATACAAAATGAGCCGGGCATGGTGGTAGATGCCTGTAATCCCAGCTACTCAGGAGGCTGAGGCAGGAGAATCCCTTGAATCCCAGAGGCGGAGGTTGCAGTGAGCCGAGATCACGCCATTGCACTCCAACCTAGGCAGTAAGAGTGAAACTCCATCTCAAAAAAATATAAAAGAATCATACGTCTTCAAAAGGAAAGTATTCAGCACTAAAGTTGCGTATTACTGGCAGGTAGACAGTACAGCATATATTCAATTCTCCAATCAGCAAAACACCAAAGAAGCACAGGACAGGCACAGCTCAGTCCTCCAACGTGAAGGAGAATGTACTTGCCGAAGACATCACAGTACAGCATGGCAAAATTTGTTCTACAGGGAACTTACAAATATAAGACTCACTAACAGGTTTGATACCAGATAGGTAGCAACACTCAAATTACATCTATTTAACATACTTGACAAAAGGTAGTTAGTAAATATTAGTTTTCTTTCCTTCTTTCATTTGAACTATTTTTTTCCTCGCTTTTTTGTCCATTACCATAATGTCTGGGCTCTGTGAATAAGCATATAGCCGTAAGTGCTGGGATTACTTGATGGCTCTTTGTCCCCAAGTAAACAAGCCTAGTCTGGTTATGTATTAATCAATGGAAGGTGATAGCCTGCATGAAGAACCAATATGGGGAAAGCAGAGGCCCAGATTAAATCAATATACAGTAAATGTATCTGAGCCTTTCCATCCTTCCACTTCTAGTTCCTTTATGATCCATGATCCATTTTAAGAAGATCAGTATGCCAGGGACTGGTCTGCTCAGTGAACCTCACTTATGTGAAAAGGAGAAACTCTTGTTGTCCCCTGTCAGGACCTGATTGGATCCAATTATATAGGGCTTCATCTCTTTAGCAGATACGGTATTGGTATTCATGCCACAGCTATTTTTCCTATACAGAAGTGCTGACAAAAGTGATTTGGGGTTTTCCTTTTTTCTTTCCACACCTTACCCCTTCCAGAGAATGTCTATAATTCCACTCCTTACAATAGTAAATCCGGACGGCAAGAATTCTCAACAAAATGTGTTCATAAACATTTACCTTTTTTCTTTCATATTTGTGGTAATGATAACTAATGCCTACAGTTTGGATTGTAATTTGTTCAATTTATCCAACCAAGACAAAAGTCTTTTAGGGGAATTTCACTATCCAGTCTATTATGTAACCTCATGAACAAAATTGCTGTTTCTGCCTCACTTAAAAAGATTCATCATGAAGGTTAAGAACAGATGAGACGGGTGTCTGCAGTCTCCTGGAATCACAAATGTACAAACGAGAGCACTAATTTTTCTCTACTGTTTTTACAAAAAAAAGGAAAGCTTTTTTTCACACTAGGCAAACAGCAACTGGTTTAGTCTCATAAATTTACATGTCCTAAGTAGTGTCAGTCTTCAGGCAGATTAGATTAACAGGCTTTGTGTTATCATCCCAGGAAAAAAAAAGAAAAATAGATCCAAAGTCATCTGGTTAATTGGAGGAGGTGGGGAGATGAAGTTGCTTCCATTAAGTTCTTTTGGAGCAGTTGCAAGATCCACAAAATCTGTTTTTAGCTCAGTCATTCATCCTGTTGGATGTGTGATGTGTTTTCAATTCAATGATAATTGCCCTTTCCATTTCTTTGATAATTGCCCTCTCTATTATCATTTATGGAGATTCAAATTATAACTCAAGACAAGACAGCCAGAAAAATATTATGACTGTCCCTTCTGAGGCCACAGTAAAACTCAAGTAACACTGCCAAAGTCTGAGAGCTTAAGCTGTTTTCATTTGCATGTTTCTGAACATTTTATTTTAGGGTCCAGTGGTTTTCCTAAAGAGGAGGTTGCATGACAATAATAGAACTGAAAGTTAATGTGTACAGAGAATATAAATTTAGCTTTGATTCAAGTTATAAACTTGTATTTGAAATCAGAAACTTGCACTCCCGACTGTCTGAACGCAAAGATGAGGAGTCGGCCACAAATGCCTGCTATTAGTCACCCATGTCCCCACGGAGGCCATTGTATAGCGTTGCCTCCCAGGAGTTCCCCTCTCTCTTTATTCTCAGCCTGTTGAGGGGAGAAAAAGAAAAAAAAAAAAGCTGTATCCATTCCTTCTCACTGAATATGCCCCATGATCAACACAATGAAATGTGTAGAAAGACACGAGCAAGCTTTTATCTAAGATTCCTGGAACCATCTCCCAAAACAAAACAGTATGATAAAAACGTACACCCCAAAAATGGCTCTTTGAAATGGTAACAACGGAGTTCTGGCTCCAACTTATACCTGCTCAGGAGATCCCATTATTAAATTTTCAGGAATTTGGCAAGCTGTTTGTTCCCCCAGAGAACCACTATTAATAAATACATTACATAAATTTAGAATTAAAGAATTACATTTAAAACAAAGGTAATAAATACACACATTCATCACTTCCTAATTATTCTAGCACATTGTATTATTTTCTGTGTTGCTGAGGGTGTTTTTATCCATTATACCAACACGTTTGAAATACCACATAACGGTACAACATAGACCTTCTCTTCCCGATTCTGCATTCTGTGACTTCACATTAGCACCTAATATGATGAATATCAGTAAATAATACTAGGTATAGTATTTAAACCACCATATCAGAGAATGCTACAAATCAGTGCTTTTTTTCCCCAGAGAGCTGATCAGTAAACATTTTGCAGTTCAGCCCTGGACAGTAACATGGTTTGGTGAAGAAAGGACTTCGCAGCAAGAATGACCTGGGTTTCCTTTCGGCTCAATTAGTAGCTATATGAACTTGGGCAGTTTAAACTCTCTGAGGCATAATTTGTCATTTTCCTGCTTAATACACTTCAATATATTTCTATTACTTTTAGGATAAAGTCCAAAATCCTTAGGGTGTTTTTTCCCTTATCATTGCCCCAGATTTCTTTAAACTCCTTGAATCCCCAAGTTCCATCTGCCTAAGGGCCCTCAAATCTGGAGTGTTCTTCTTTTCCCTCTTTGCCCTGCTAACTGCTACCCATTATTTAGGTCTCTGTTTAAATGTCACTTTCTCAAAGTAGACTTTGCTGATAGAAACTCCCTTTACCTACCATAAAACTCCCAGAGAACCTTTTGTACTTGTCCAAGTGTAACAAAATTATATTGCACATAGTCGTTTGCTTAATATCAAAACCCCGTTTTTCATTCATGTTTTCTCATGTGTTGTTATCACTGCCAAGTTTAACTCTGTGCCCATGGAAAACCGCTTTGCAAGCCTAACCACTAACTTTAATTTGTAGGGTTTCTGTCTTATTAACAGCAAACTCCTATTTTTCAAAGTCACTCATTCTACCCAAGAGGTATTACAGCGAGGTTGGTAAATATGGGAACTCTGAGGCAGAGCACTATACGTTTGAATCCTGATTCCACCACTTCTGGGCTGTGTGACCTTAGCGATCTTTCTGTCCCTCTTATTCCTAATTTAGGAAGTAGAGTTAATAACAAAACCTACTGATGCAGGATTTTCTCAGCCCCTTCACTGGACTCGCGGCAGGGATACTCCCTCTATTAGGCAGGCCAAGGTCAACCCCTTGCAGGAGGGAGCACATGAACAAGTGAGTGCAGAATCTGGCCTCTCCGGGTGCCGACACAGGAGCAAACTCTGTGCAGGGCCCATGGCCAGGTCAGGTGTGTCGCCTTGAGGGGAATGCAGCAGCACCCATGTGAGGGTGCCCACAACTCCGAAGCCCCAGAGGAGGTTTTACAGCGCTCCTTTAGTTGTGCCACTCACAGACGACAGTGTGTTAGCAACTCAGTTGGCCCCTTGCCTCATCATGTGAGGTGGCTGTCCTCTGCCACTGATGGTGTGACAGCCTTTCTTGGTACCCGCACTCATTGGGTCCTGAGCTATTGTCCGGTGTCCAAGAAGAATGAGGTCACATGGGGATGGGGAAGGCAGAGAATTTTGTTGAGCAATGAAAATGGTTCTAAAAGGCTGTCTCTTTCCCAAAGTCAGGCCGTCTCCTCCTCTACCAACTGAGTCTGTGGTCTTTAAAGGCACAGGATGGGGAGTGCATGCTGACTGGTTTGTCAATATACAAAAAAGGCTAAAGTGAAGATACCACTCAAAGGTGGGCATGACTGTAGAAAACCAATTAGGAAAGAGTAGGTATATGTAAAATAGGTGAAGGGTGAGGATCAACCAGGAGAAAGTACGCCAAACAGGAAGACAAGTTCTTAACACAGTCTGATGATTTAACTTGTAGCTTGGCTTTCAGGCTTTAAACTGTCTTCAGCTTGAAGACGGGGTTTCACTGGGTACCCACCCCTAAGCATTTGGCTGCCTCCTGTAGCTATCACTACTTCCTAGACGTTGTGAAAATTAAGTAAATTAGCTTCTGTGAAGTGCTCTGTGCAGGATGATTGTGTAGGAATCAGTACTTAACTGTTGGACATTATTCCTACTCGCCTTAACTCTGGTTGAGCTTTCTCCTAATTATGCCATTTCCCAGAATTCCCACCTTTATGGAGACTCTCAGGCTTCCTTATGTTTGGTGAATTTAGACAATCCCACAGATTTTAACTACCCCATCCATTGGAAGGATGCCAAAATTTCTAGCTCTAGTTTCTCCCCTAATTTATAATCCTACAGTTCCAGCTACTTACTGCCATCTCCAAGACACTTCTTGACACATCAAACACAATGCACCACACCCAAATTCATTACCCGTCAGACTAGTTCTTTCTTTTGACATCCATATTTCTGTTAATAGCAACCCAATTTCTTTTGTGAGGCTCCAAGTTTCTAATTTATCTATGTCTCTTCCTTCTCCCTTACTGCACGTCTCAGCAATTGCCAATTCCTATTGATTGCCTCTGAAATACCGCTTGCATCTTTTTCTTCCTTCTAATTCCCACTGCTACTGCCTAGCCTAGGTTCTCATTAATCTTTTTCTTGTCTGGACTGTAACAACAGCCTACTATCTTCCTCACAGTTTTAGACTAAGCTTAAACATAACAAGAAGCATTCTTCTAGAGTTAGACATTCATAACACATGTTTTTTTCTCCCCCACTCTCAATCCCTGTTTTGTGTGATGTTTTGTGTCTTCCCTCCATGACATCAGAGACTTTTACCAACTAGTTCACCTCTGTAGCCTCAGCACCTAATAGTACTACTTAGTACTAGTTACTAGTAAATTTAGTACTATTATTAAATATTATTATAGTATGAACATGGCATATTATTAATATGGCTTATTGCTACTGAAAATAGTACTATTAAATTTTAAACATTGATAAAATTATTTGCTAGGTTAATTATTGAATAAATCCATTTTCAGCCCTTATTTTGATCTATAGTGCATACACTTCATCTACCTAAATTGGATTTCTGGTTAATTTACTCCCTGCCCAAACATCATCAGTGTTCCCAATCGATTACCTAATGTCTAATATCCCCATCCCAGAATACAAGGCCTCAATTAAGAGTACAAACTTACTTCTATGAAAGTTCTAGCCCACACTGAATATTCAATTTTTGTTTGTTTGTTTGTTTGGGGGCTTTTTTGTTTGTTTGTTTTTTGAGACAGAGTCTCGCATTGTCACCCGGGCTGGAGTATAATGTCGCAATCTTGGCTCACTGCAACCTCCACCTCCCAGGTTCAAGTGATTCTCCTGCCTCAGTCCTCAGCCTCCTGAGTAGCTGGGATTACAGGCGTGTGCCACCATGCCCAGGTAATTTTTTGTATTTTTAGTAGAGACAGGGTTTCACTATGTTGGCCAGGCTGGTCTCAAACTCCTGACCTTGTGATCCGCCTGCCTTGGCCTCCCAAAGTGCTGGGATTACAGGCATGAGCCACCACTCCCAGACTAGAATATTCCATTTTTTTTTGAGACAGGGTCTCACTGTGTTGCCCAGGCTGGCGTGCGGTAGTGCGATCATAGCTCACTGCAGGACCTCCTGGGCTCAAGTGATCTTCTCATCTCGGCCTCGAGTAGCTGAGACTATAGATGCACACTACCATGCCTGGTTAATTTTTACATTTGTTATAGAGACGGAGTCTCACTATGTTCCCCAGGCTAGTCTCTGACTCCTGGGCTCAAGCAATCCTCCCTCCTCAACTTCCAAAAATGCTGGAATTATTCATTATGCTATTCATTGAACCTTACGAATGTATCTAAGCTCTTTAGAAAATATTAACAATTCTTCGAATGCTTCATTTTCAAACATAAAGCCCTTTTTAAAAGAAGTCTGGCTATCAGTTCAAAAGCTATAACCACCACTTCAAAAATCAACTATTACTCAATTACCTTTGTCTCCTTAAAACGGACATAGTTAGCTAGCCAGTGTTAATTCCTCCTACAAAGATGAGCTTTTTTATTACAAATGAAAATATCCCTCTTTCACAAAATTACACAATAAAATGTTCACCATTTATTTGAAATGTTAATATTACATATATTACCTAATCATGAAATAAAGAAATTGGCAAGAAAACAACTGAAAGGCTACTTTATTTTTTGAGCATTTTCAACCATAGCCTAAGGTTTTATCCCCAGCTATAAATGTACTTAATTAACCAAGAGCGGTGTGAAACCTAAAAGAGTCTATCTAGGAAATTTTCGTTTGTTACCTGCCATAGAACCTTTATAGTTATGTTGGACCCTCACAATAAAACATGGTACTCAGGAGCACAATTCAGTATTAGTCAGATTTGCTTTGGACTGCATCCAATGACTGTCATTTTGATGCTGATTTGCCAAGAACAAGGACCTATCCATGAGCCCTCAGAAGAGTAGGACAGGAAGGTCACATTGTAGAAGAAAATAGGTCAATTTCCCATCTACCATTTTAAGACCAGGTTTCACAGCCTCACTCACAAATCTGATAGATAGCAAAGGCTATTCCTTGCATTCACAAGGTAGTTTTTTACCCTGTTTCAATTCATGTCAAACTTACAGTATGCTGACAAACTAAAAATTACTGGTCTCCAAAAACCTACTCTCTTGCTCTCTCAGTAGTAATTTAAACATGTAACTAAGTGTAAGAAATGCATATTCTTTACAAACTCTTTGAATTCAAGAAACAACTAATAACTAATCTATACTCTCAAATGTATAAATGTATAAATGGTTAGCCTATCTGGGAATTCTGCTGTTTAAAAGTTTACTGAATGGTGGTCGGGCATGGTGGCTTACTTCTGTAATCCCAGCACTTTGGGAGGACAAGGTGGGTGGATCACCTGCGGTCAAGAGTTCGAGAGTAGCCTGGTCAACATGGTGAAACCCCATTTCTACTAAAAATACAAAAAATTAGCAAGTCATGGTGGCAGGCACCTGTAATCCGAGCTACTCAGGAGGCTGAGGCAGGAGAATCGCTTGAACCCAGGAGGCGGAAGTTGCAGTGAGCCAAGATCATGCCATTACAATCCAGCCTGGGCAACAAGAGTGAAACTCCACCTCAAAACAAACAACCAAAAAAAGTTACTGAATGATATTTTCAATAGGTAGTCATATCTTGATTAACCTTATTCCTATTTTAGGTCAGAGACAGTGCCTAATTTTCTATTGCTGGTTTGAAACCCACTAATAGAAATCCAGCCACCTACACACTGCTTAGTTAGGAATACATTTTAAGCATTCAGAACCTACATATAATATTTTGACTTTTGGAATGTAAAATGAGCAGGAGAGTAGTAAAGAGTCAACATGCCACAAGTTAGCTTCACCATCTCACTGCTTTGAGAAATTGTAACTGATTGCTGCATCTCACCATTCCTACCCTAAATTAGTATTTTATTGCTTGCAAAATATGTTTTACTAGAATAGGAATGCTCAAAGCAGGTAGAAAGATACTCCTTGTTAGCCAAATATTGCTTGATAGTAATAATCAATAAATAATAAATATGTATACTATAAAAATAAATGAGATAAATTAATATACTCATTTTGTTAAAAGAAAAAATAGGTATTTATCTGCTACAAAGGTGGGATGATCTGGAGTGTTCTTATCAGGCGTCTCTACCTGATGCCCAGGTAGGCAGTGTCAGAGAACAAGGAAAGGCCCGGAGACCCACTTGTATCTGGAGTTTGCAGAAGCCGAGAGAAGTAGACAATAGTGGTTGCCAATGTATAATAATCCCTTTTTACCAATGGTGAGCAGGTATTTACTTTGCCCTAGGAAATATGTAACATTAACCTTTGAATCTTTTAATCACTGGCAACTGATACTAATGCGAGACAGGTAAACCTTTCCTTATACTTTGGGAAAGAACAATTGACTACTGAAAAAGAGTCAGTGGTTCACAAAGACCAGTAAAGCAAACAAACAAAATGTATATTTAATATATGGCCACTGCAGATCTAAGGGATGTAATTACCTAACAGGAGAGTAAATCCCCTGAGTCATTTTATGTTTTTACATGTAAAATGTTTTTTTCAGTTTGTGTTGATATTAACTCTATAAACTACTCATATTTTGGTCTATTCATTTATTCTGCCTGTAAAGATTTGCGTTCTGATTTGCCCTCACATCTGCGTTTGCTGGAGGAACAGATGCTCAGTTCCTAAGGGTCAGAGTTTGGCCTTTTCACTCCCATCACTAAACCAGAAAGAAACAGGGTTCCGAAGAATGGTGGCAGCTTTCCAATGGTTGGCCTGCACGTTTACATTTAAAGTAAGCAGGTGGCATCAATGGGCTGTCTAATGACTAACAAGATAAGAGTGCAATTGATCTTTTTATTAACCCGTCTCCCCAGGTGGGTGGCAGCCTGCTCCCCTCTCTGGGTTCAGTCACATTGTTCAGTTCCAGGAATCATTTTAGATCTTTTCGCTTTTTTGTCTGAGCTGATACTTAAAACACAGGGACACAAGCACTAATATCCATCTCACCTAAATTCTGTTCTCTCTGTATCTGCAAATTGGTAAATGCCTTCATCATTTGAATCTAATAAAAAAAAATGCACATGCTAATGCATTTTCAATTTCATTGATAATCTTTTCATGCTGAATTTGAACTGTGGATTTGTTTGTCTCCCTTCTAGGTTACAGACCACTTACTCTAAACTTCACAAATGGTTCTGAAGAGTATGGAGCCTACGTAGACTCATAAGGTAAATGATTAATTTCGAAATAAGACATAATAGCTTCAATTATGTTATGAATTCAAGTACTGCCTAAATGTATTTGCTTTATCTATTGGTGGTTTTCTAAGTTCTGATATTGGATGATCTTTTATTAAACGTGGAAGATAAAATCATGATCCTGGGTGGAGATGAGAGAAGAAGAAACTACACGAATGGGTTACCTCTCTCCATGGGTCGGGTTATTCGTTGTATGTTGCTTAAGACTGGCTGTCTACCTATCTAGATTTCTTACAAAATTATGCTAGTGGTCTTAGGCATTTTTCTGCCTTGGAGTATTCTTGGACATCACAAATTACATAGGCAAGTAGAGATCAATTAAAGTTGCTATTTTCATAAATGAAGCCAGAAATTATTAGGATGCATTCGTTTGTAGAAGTAGGATAAGGTACAAAATATCCTGTGGTGGTGTTAGATGAGGAAGTGTGGGATGAAGGGATTTAGAGAGGATGGCCTCACATTTCTATTTCTCTGAATCATGGTCATCATTTGCTTTCCTGGTTATTACTAAGTAATTATATATTCCTAGAAGCTATGAATTCTATATTAAAGTGGACTCATACAGAATCTTTAATTCCATCTATAGCAAAATGATTAAAAGCCTAGCTTTCAGAGCCAACCTAAATTCAAAGTGTGATTCTGTCATTTACCAGCTATGTGGCTGTTGGCTCCACATTTCTTATTTGCAAAATGGGATAAGTTGTCATATCTACTTTCAAGAGTTGTGGCATAGCATAAACAAATTAGTAGATGTAAAATGCTGAAAATATTGCCTGGCACCTAGTAAGCACTAAATTTGCTGATTTCACAAAGCTCTATTTTTTGATCTCCTCACTTTACGGATTGTTTGACTAAATCTCTATTTTCAACCTCCTCACCTTACTTGCTTCAGGTTCTGAATTCTTCCATAGTCCACCAACTTGGAGGCTATAGGAATTATTAAGGGAACCAAACTCTCAATTCCATTTTAGCAGGCTCTCTCCTATATTTTCACGTAAATGCCAGGAAAGAAAATAATTGGCATCCCATTGCCCTTTGAATGGGTTCCTGGCTCTCTCTAGGTGGTGTGACGTGTAAAGTGACCTGAAAGTGGGGTGCCTGCCAGCTCGGCGCACAGCGCAGCGTAGTTGGAGAATCAACTACAAGGCTTGTCACCATTTCAGAAACATGCAAACATCAATTGGCATAGAGTTTCAGGAAGCAGAATAAAAAGGAACCTACAAAACAAAAAGCCTTTCAGGGGGATTCAGGCACAGTTCTTCCAAATCACAAACGGATGATTATGATCACCATTAGCACTTAATGAGCCTATATAGGGCTAATGACTTCATCTGCCCAGTAGATTTGCCAATAATCCATGTTGCCACTCATGTTCATCCTTCTCTTCTAAGAAACATTACCACGCTGTTAAATCATGGGATTTCCCTCTCCTCCACTAGCAAAAACATATTTCTCAATTCTACCATCCCCTAGTTTTCTTTCAGAAGTAAGGTAACAAATTAGAGAAAAGAAAATAACACCCAGGGATGGCTTATACAGCCCTGGAATACCTGGGTTCAATCCAAAATTGGTCATTAACTATTCTCTGACCTAGTTTTCTCATCTTCAAAACATAGTCACTATGCTATTTACATTTACATAGTGATACATCACTCTTCTATTTCCAAAGGTAATATTAAAGATGAAAATATGTGAAATTGATATTTTGACATAAGTAGAGATATCATTTATTATATGTAATTTAGGTATTTATTTAAAATGCTATAATTTATTATAGCTATATTTTCTTTTAATAACTAAAATGTGGAAAATGGCATGTTAAAGTTTAAATGACTTATCTGCTGAGCTACTTAAAAAACTATTAATGAGAATGAGATATAAGACCTAAACTGAAGTTAGATCTTTTTACAATTAACCATACTATTATAATTCTTATATTAGTCAACAGTAAATTTTACTGTTAAAATCATTTAAAGGGAAAAATGTTGGCAAAGTAGAAGTGATATCGTGAAGAGCATATATTAATAATTGGTTATTTATTGAAAGAAAAAAGTTGTTATAATAGATACCATTCCCCATGATGATTCCTATGTGAATTTTTTTCTTTTCCCTGTTTTAAAAATATAATTCAGTAAACATAGTAGATCTTAAAAGTGTATAATATATTGAGAGCAAGGCAAGTAACAGTTACTGTGGAAGGGATAATATTAGATATTAAGAGAGTGCTTCAGGGTAATACTTCAGAAATTCAGAATTGTTTTATGTTAAAATATTTCAGCATAATTTCTCTGGCATCTTTGTGATATAAATAAACTTTATTTGCTATGATAGTGCAAGAAGCATAAATGGGTAATGTCTACTACCTATAACTAGCATTTCAGGAAACTGTCACTGTTTAAAATCCATGGCGGGGATTGCATTTTTGGGCTCTAGTCCCAAATCTGCATGTGAACTTCCTGAGTCATCTTGAGTAATTAGCATCTCTCTGACTGAAATTTTTGATATACAACTTGAAGAAATGGATGAAGGGACCTCAAAGAAAAAGGCTGATTTTTAGAAAAAAACTTCCAAGCAACAAAAATGGTTAGCAGTTTTTAACATGCACAAATTAACATTCTGCTATTTGTCTTTCCTTACATGTATGCCTATGCCTCTCATACGGTTTGTATCTGTGTCCCCATCCAAATCTCATGTTCAATTGTAATCCCCAATGTTGGAGGTGGGGCCTGGTGGGAGGTGATCTGACCATGGGGGTAGCACCCTCTCTTTGGTGCTGTTCCCCTGATACCATTCGCAAGAGATCTGGTTGTTTAAAAGTCTGTGCCACCTCTCCTGTCTCTCTCTTCCTCCTGCTCCGGCCATGTAAGGTGGCGTGCTTTCCCGTCACCTTCCACCATGATTGTAAGTTTCCTGAGGCCTCCCCAGAAGAAGATCCTGCCGTGATTCCTATACAGCCTGCGGCACCATGAGCCAATTAAACCTTTTTTTTTTTTTTTTTTTGAGACAGAGTCTCACTCTGTCGCCCAGGCTGGAGTACAGTGGCTTAATCACGGCTCACTGTGTAGCCTCGATCTTCCAAGCTCAAGTGATTCTTCTGCCTCAGCTTCCAGAGTAGCTGGGATTACAGGTATTCACCACCACATCCAGCTAATTTTTGTATTTTTAGTAGAGACAGGGTTTCACCATTTTGAACAGGCTGATCTCGAACTCCTGACCTCAGGTGATCCATCTACTTCAGCCTCCCAAAGTGCTGGGATTGCAGGCGTGAGCCACCACACCCGGCCAAACATCTTTTCTTTATAAATTACCCTGTCTTAGATATTTCTTTATAGCAATGTGAGAATGAAATAATACAGCCTCTCCACCCCCTGATCTCATCATTTTAGGAATCGTGACCAGGTGTGGTGGCTCATCCCTATAATCTAGTACCTTGGGATATCAAAGCAGGAGGATCACTTGACCCCAGGAGTTAGAGACATGTCTGGGCAACATGGCAAAACTCTGTCTCTATTAAAAAAACAAAGACAAACAAACAAAAACAATGAAAGGGTTAGTTTAAATTGGACCCTCCTCATATTCCACAAAAGTTTTTAAGTCACAAAAAAAGTCTAAGCTAAGTTTAACTTTTATTCTTACCCACTAGATATTTGGAGACTTTTTTTCTTGTCATTTAACTAATTTCACTGGGGGAGGGTCTGTATTACACCCAAAACTTTCCCACAGCAAAGAAATATGAAAAGAAGATTAAGTGTGACCCCTATACTTTGCAGTAAGGGGCTGGGTAATTCACTGTGAAGGCAGGTGAATTCTAGGAAGTCTTTCACTCTTGCACATTCAGTGAAAGTGCCAATAGGCATCCCACCAAAATCCCCAGTGTGGCCAGAGTCTGAAGCTTTCTTCTTATATAGCAACAGTGAGAATTCCAGGATGAGTGGAAAAAATTCATTCACTTCAGAGAGAACTACAATTACAACAGTTGATTTATGGCCTTTATTTGTTTTACTTTTTTTGTATATTATTGAGACCGGGTCTCACTCTGTCACCCAGGCTGGAGTAAGGTGATGCAATCACAGGTCACTGCAGCCTTGACCTTCCAGGGTCAAGTGATCCTGCCACCTTAGCCTCCCAAGTAGCTGGGACTACAGGCATGTACTACCATTTTTGTATTTTTGTAGAGACAAGGCTTCACCATGTTGCCCAGGCTGGTCTCGAACTCCTGGGCTGAAGCCATCCTCCCATTTCAGCCTCCCAGAGTGTTGTGATTACAGGCATGAGACCCTGTGCTTGGCTCAGTTATGGCTTTTAAGACCCAAATGTTGGTCTTGTATGTAAAGCTATATGAGTAATACAATTTCTCTGAATAGAAAACCAGAGTCTCTGAGGCTTATCAAGCATAAGCACTCCACCTCCAATGGCTCAGTTTCCCTAGTTCTCCCTGTTAATCCATCAAGTTGCTTTCTTTTGGTTTCTAACCAGGCTCAAAGTGAACCAGTTGAGAAAGCTGGTATCAGTGACTTTAACAGAGAGAGACTGGAGAGTATAGATGAGCCCATACCTAGGTCTAAGAATAAACCATTTGCCATCTGAGAAAGAAATGAGATCATTCTCTTATTAATAATCCAAAATTTGACTCACAGAAGAAAAACCAAAATTTGAGATTGGTTTTGAAACGTTAATTTGCATTGTGTTGAAAACCCATGAGTATGCCAATGACAATAATCATACTACCATTAGGTACTGAGAGTTTATTGTGTACCTGCCATTCTATTATATGCTTTAATTTATTATATGTCATTTAATTCTCACAAAATTCATATTAGACGGAAGTATTGACCCCAGTCTAAAGATAAAGAAATAGGCAGAGAAATTTACTTTGATGAAATTAACAAGTAGCAAGCGGCAGAGCCAGGATTTGAACCCACATCTCTCTGAGGCCAAAGGCTGTGCTCTTTCCATTATGTACACTACCTTTCTCACAGTGCTGTCTCACTGTCTAGTGATGCTTTTGTTATATGCTCAGATACCAGGAAGATGACTGAGTTGACAGTTTTATTGCATGTATGTACATTAACATCAACAAATACTTATTATTTAGCCCCATGAAGTCAGTGAATATTTTGCAAGCAGATGGGCTACAGATTCAGAAAAATCAATGAATATTTGAGCAAGCAAGTGAATTATGAAAAGTAAAAGCATTATATGTGTTTTTTTCCGGGAAGTAAAGGGAAAGCTATAGTGTTAATAAAACAGACCCAATGCTTATGACTTAGAGTCCCCCCAAAGTAAAAATCAATCTGACTGTAAGTTAGGTTGATTTTGTTCATTCTATAAACTTATTTCTCAATGGAGCTTCTTAATTTTGACATTCACAATACAGAATCCTGTTCATGGCTCTTTATTTTCAAATTTAAGGCCAGTTTACTTCTTAATCTCTTCTCATTTATTATTCACTTTCATATAAGACTCACCTTGTTTTCACATACTTCATGTTCTTACACACTCGCTAACAGATAGCCCTCACTGTCTGGAAGATCTTCCATTGATCATACCTTTTTTCTTGTTCCTCAAATCTTTATTGTACTCAGCTTCTAGGATCTGAAGTTCTGACTTTGCTCAAAGCCTTCCCAATTAATTAGATATAAAATACTACAGTCCTTCTATGGAAATCATCTTTCCTCTAGAGTCAAAGGCATTACCAACAGTGAAATGTATTCATTTTGTATATAGCAGTAATTTCAACAGTTAGATTGCACTTTTCATTGATCTCTTTTTGTCTGGTTATAGTAGAAATGCTATTGTAGAAAATTTGTAAATATCAAAACATACGAAGAAGAAAATGAAAGCCATTGTTTATGCCAGAGAAGAGCATTGCTAACAATTTTTTTTTTTTGTATTTCTTTCTAGCCCTTTTCTTTTTTCACCACATGTGGTTATGTTTAAACTTAAACTCTCTCTGCCTTAATACATTTTTATTCTGCTTTCTTTTCTCTAAAATTGGACCATCTAATACTTGGTTTCACCCAGTTCCTTAGATTCATGAGAGCCAAGTAACCAGTAGGAGATTTTGCCATTAAGAGGACTGGTCAAGCATTGACTCATAGAAGCCTAGAAGTATTTATATTTCTGGGCTTGTTTACAAATATAAATCCTATACAGTCTTACGCGCAACTCGTGAATAATTCTTCTCTTTGCTTCCATCATGTGTTAATTTTTTGTTAATTAAAACCACTCTATTTTATCTCATAGAAGTTAGAAAAAATATATGAATATTACATTATAAAGACAGGGCATTATAAAATAATACATCTGTCTTTCAGATTTGTAAATTAAATTATAAATCTAAAAAACTATTTTGTATTCATGTAATGTAGTATACACCTTCTCTGGGTTCTCTCTTCTCTCCATTGGTTCATGTTAGTGTATGGAAGATTGTTTTCTTGTTCAGCTTTCCCTTTAAAGGGATCTAGCCCATCCCTCCCCACCTCCACCCCAGCTTATTTCAACAAGACTTTGTCAGTTTTTATCCAGTGAACATACATTGTGCGAAAACCTAACTTTCTCCTTACGACTTATCTGTCCAATTACGGGATTCAAGTTTTTATCATTTAGCTCATTAGGAAAGACTTTACTCTTAAATAATTACTATGCATCTAATTTCTTCCACCTATTAAAAATAATGTTTGATTATTCCACCCAGGTTTAGACATTTATCTGGTCTGGATTTGTTTACTAACCAAACTTTTAAAGACACCAATTTTTTCCCACGAAAGCAATTAAAATGTGACTCTCAAGGGAGAAACAGCTTTACATGATTTTACTGAACACCTTTCTCTCAACTGCCCTGATACAAAGTGTATCCTCAGCATCCAGCACATGGCTTGTCATCATTAGCTGTTCGTAAATGAATAAATAATATGATTCAACATATGAAAACCCATCCCCAAACAAGCAGGACTACTGACTTGTAAGGGCTAAAAACTTTCATAGCTTCAATAAGAGGTAAAAATCTTTCATCCTACAAAAATACGTTTCTTTAAATACCACTTTTGAATCTCCTGCCTGTGAGAATAGCATTTCCTGCACTTTATATATTTTTCACCCTACCTAAAAGAGATATCAGAGACTATCCAAGTTAAATCCTAATTCTGGAACTATTGGAAAACTGCTAAGTATATTCATGCATTAGTTGAGTAGATTTTGCAGATGAAGATATGGAAGCTGAAGTATGAGCACCATTGAGAAGGAGCATGAGACCTGAACAGGGTGAGAGTATTGAAGTTCCCCAGGCAATGGAAATTCAAGAGGACAATCATGAGGTGTCAGGACAATCAAGACACAGCAATATTTTAAAATGCAGACATTCTACATCAAGGCAGATATTGCCAGCAAGAGGTCTGTGTTTTATTGAAGTCTAAACTAATTCCCCTTGTTTTATGCTCCTGAATGGTTCATTTGCTTTGGGAGCCTCAGGGGTAAAAGGGAAGGGAAACAAATTAAGTAAAACTGCAAAGACCTGTTAAAACTACACAAGGTGTCTCTAGCTCTCTCATTGTTATGTGATACATTGCGGAAAAAAATCTGTGGGAATTCCACTCTGACTAACTGCATAACAACTCACAGCTGATTAAGTTAACCTTTGAAACATGCAATGTAAATACAGAGAAAACCAAACTTAATATGCAATAGCATAAACTAATCATTGTTTCATTTTCTGGAAATTGCATTGGCACCAGGGTGGGAAGTAGATGAAAAACCGTGGAGAAAAACAAAGACATCTCGCGGTAAATCAGTAAGTTTACAGATTAATGGAGAGCCTGACATTGCTGTTAAGGACTTAATATGCAGTGATTATGAGCCTGACCTTCCATAACAGCAGCCACTTAAGCGTTCCAGTGGTGGGGAGACTCACATATGCGCCTAGAGACAGAAGAAAAGAGAAACATTTATGGCTTTTGCACACCCAACATACACAAAAACACACCCTCTCTTAATCTCTGTCTATAAAACTTTATTTACATAGTTGTAAACTGGGAAATCTCAAGCATAAAACTCTGTCTGTATTAAATATACAATGGTTTAGTGGACTGGTGACTATGACTACAGCAGGCTTGCTGATTTTTGCTTTTCCTGGCAGCAAATGATAAAACGTCTTAGGGAATCCATATCTCTAAAGCCAAAAAGCAGCTCCCAGTCATTTGTGGCATCATTAGCAATGTTGTGATGTCCCTTAAGGACAAAACACATAAATGTTATGTCACTTACAATTGTGTCAAGGAGAAAACCAAAATGAGCTTGCAAAGTCATGCACCAGCTCAATTTTGGAAGGAAAAAAAAAAATCTTCCTTTGAAGGAAACGAAATCAATCCTCAGTTCAAATTAAATTTGGACTATTCTCTGAAGCTCCAATACACAGCTCCAATAACAATCAGTACTTACGGACTTAAGGTGCTGGCAAATAATGTTTCGTTTAAAAGAAATTGAATGAGGATTACTGACAGAGAAAGTTTTGATGCTATTTTGTCATTAGTTAAAGTTAAACCATGGCATTATTGGCTCAGTCTTAAACATCTCAATCCTCACTCTTTTTTTTTTTTTTCTTTTTCTTCTTCCTTTTTGAATACACTAGAAGTATTTGTCTGATTAGGCTTGTGACTTAACCTTATTAAAACCTTGTCATGCAAATGTATCATAAGTGTAGCATGAAGATTTCTGTCTCATGCAAAATTTAACTTAAATTCTATTGGCATGAAATTGTTATGTACAAACCTTCTGTTTGGTTTGCTGACATTCTTCTTAGTCTGCTCTCATGGTGATTCATTATCTTGTGATATAGATTTCCAAGTATCATCTTTGTATTGATTTTTGTATCTTTAATAACCACTCCACAGAAGATGGCTCCACTGGTGTCATTGATCGCATCAAAAATTCAAGGCTTACAGAAATACTAGAGGGCTAATTGGTAGCAGAACATTTCAGACTTAGTCTTAATGCAGTCTTAATCTTCTGTATTAAACCTACCTGAAGGTTTCCTCTTGGAATCGGCCAGGAAAAATTTAGCACTTCGTTGAAAAACACCTGGTGGCAGCAATGCAAGAACATTACAATCAATGGACTACAAACTTGAAAATGTCACAAAACATTTAGATATCAAGAGCGATCCTTTCCTCATCGGGTCCTCCATATCTGGAATGCTCCTTCCTTTTCTTTTCTATGGCCTCTGGCTCCACCAAGCCAGATTTGCTTATACATTTTAGAACAGAAACTGTCAAAGATAAGTTCCCATAATTTTAAAG
>NW_012101854.1:2804354-2832332 GCF_000951045.1 Mandrillus leucophaeus
CAAAGACCTGTTAAAACTACACAAGGTGTCTCTAGCTCTCTCATTGTTATGTGATACATTGCGGAAAAAAATCTGTGGGAATTCCACTCTGACTAACTGCATAACAACTCACAGCTGATTAAGTTAACCTTTGAAACATGCAATGTAAATACAGAGAAAACCAAACTTAATATGCAATAGCATAAACTAATCATTGTTTCATTTTCTGGAAATTGCATTGGCACCAGGGTGAGAAGTAGATGAAAAACCGTGGAGAAAAACAAAGACATCTCGCGGTAAATCAGTAAGTTTACAGATTAATGGAGAGCCAGACATTGCTGTTAAGGACTTAATATGCAGTGATTATGAGCCTGACCTTCCATAACAGCAGCCACTTAAGCGTTCCAGTGGTGGGGAGACTCACATATGCGCCTAGAGACAGAAGAAAAGAGAAACATTTATGGCTTTTGCACACCCAACATACACAAAAACACACCCTCTCTTAATCTCTGTCTATAAAACTTTATTTACATAGTTGTAAACTGGGAAATCTCAAGCATAAAACTCTGTCTGTATTAAATATACAATGGTTTAGTGGACTGGTGACTATGACTACAGCAGGCTTGCTGATTTTTGCTTTTCCTGGCAGCAAATGATAAAACGTCTTAGGGAATCCATATCTCTAAAGCCAAAAAGCAGCTCCCAGTCATTTGTGGCATCATTAGCAATGTTGTGATGTCCCTTAAGGACAAAACACATAAATGTTATGTCACTTACAATTGTGTCAAGGAGAAAACCAAAATGAGCTTGCAAAGTCATGCACCAGCTCAATTTTGGAAGGAAAAAAAAAAATCTTCCTTTGAAGGAAACGAAATCAATCCTCAGTTCAAATTAAATTTGGACTATTCTCTGAAGCTCCAATACACAGCTCCAATAACAATCAGTACTTACGGACTTAAGGTGCTGGCAAATAATGTTTCGTTTAAAAGAAATTGAATGAGGATTACTGACAGAGAAAGTTTTGATGCTATTTTGTCATTAGTTAAAGTTAAACCATGGCATTATTGGCTCAGTCTTAAACATCTCAATCCTCACTCTTTTTTTTTTTTTTCTTTTTCTTCTTCCTTTTTGAATACACTAGAAGTATTTGTCTGATTAGGCTTGTGACTTAACCTTATTAAAACCTTGTCATGCAAATGTATCATAAGTGTAGCATGAAGATTTCTGTCTCATGCAAAATTTAACTTAAATTCTATTGGCATGAAATTGTTATGTACAAACCTTCTGTTTGGTTTGCTGACATTCTTCTTAGTCTGCTCTCATGGTGATTCATTATCTTGTGATATAGATTTCCAAGTATCATCTTTGTATTGATTTTTGTATCTTTAATAACCACTCCACAGAAGATGGCTCCACTGGTGTCATTGATCGCATCAAAAATTCAAGGCTTACAGAAATACTAGAGGGCTAATTGGTAGCAGAACATTTCAGACTTAGTCTTAATGCAGTCTTAATCTTCTGTATTAAACCTACCTGAAGGTTTCCTCTTGGAATCGGCCAGGAAAAATTTAGCACTTCGTTGAAAAACACCTGGTGGCAGCAATGCAAGAACATTACAATCAATGGACTACAAACTTGAAAATGTCACAAAACATTTAGATATCAAGAGCGATCCTTTCCTCATCGGGTCCTCCATATCTGGAATGCTCCTTCCTTTTCTTTTCTATGGCCTCTGGCTCCACCAAGCCAGATTTGCTTATACATTTTAGAACAGAAACTGTCAAAGATAAGTTCCCATAATTTTAAAGCCTGTGCCATTCTGTGGTTTGATCAATAGGTGAGATTCCTTTGCAGAAAGTCGGGGTGAACATCCTGTTTGTGGAAATGACGAAACAACAAATTCAAGACCACAGGTGTAAGGCCAGCAAGCCCAAAGACCCGTTAGATGACCAGGTTTCTCATCCTCTAACTTGCTTCCCTCTTGCGCCCAGTTCTCAGAGCATACAGACCTGGTTTAAGCAATTAGAAACCTAACCAGGAGAGAAACAAGTACTTTCTGTAATGCTCAAGAGGAACTTGATCATGAACTTGAAACTTCGACTCGTTTTATTCTTTCCCAGGTTATTTTGTGAACTTGCTCTGACAGTCAGTGTATCAAAGCACAGATTAGTATAACCTGGTACCTTCCCTAGAGGACCTTATTCTCAGAAGCCTGTGGGCAGAATGTGGAAAGGAAATTAGGATGTCTTAGAAAGATAAGGAGAAGGCAGGATGCACAAGGATGTAGGCTTTGGAACTGGCCATACCTGAATTCTATTCCACCTCCAACATTGTGCTGTGTGGCACTTGGCGGATCACTGCCTCCCTAAAAAGTGGCAACCGTGAAAACTTTCCTTCTCATAAGAATAAAATGCGCCAATGCACAGAAATCCCGGTACTGAGCTTGTTGTCTGTGTTTCACTGAAAAACACCTAGTGTTTTCAACACAGAAGTATGCTACGTATTAGAAGACCATAAAGAAAGAAGCCCTGTGTTCTGTTTATTTGTTTTTTATTTTCTCTCTCTAGGAGTTGAAGAAGTCATTTTTGAAAGGTGGAAAAGGGGAAGTAATACAAGAAAATTTGTATATGTTCTGTTTCTTAGCAGGATTTGAAACAAAGAACTAAACATATATGCTGTTCAGCATTGTTGTAGATATAGCATCAAACACTCAGAGGAATTTGAAATGTGAAAGACATTGGAGTTAGAGTGATGATTTTAGAAAGACTGGAAATAGGAAAGGATGAATCAAGGATGAGGTCATAGTGAGATATTGTAAAGGATGTGGTGAATTTTTGATATTTAGATTCTTGAATCTTGAGTGAATCCTTGATCACCAGAAATTGGATGAATTCTTAAATCACCAGAAATTATAGTTGTAAGTTTCAAACTTTCTGATTTTAAAAAGGAGATTTAACAACCTCATAAACAAAAGCCTAATAAATGTGGAAGGGTCTTAGTAATTAATTTTAAGTATCAATGAACTCTTAGAATTTGTTACTGAGATTGTCTTCAAAGTGTTACATAACAACACAAGTGTGGGCCTCAGTTTACCTAGAATATGGTATTTTAAGGAAATGGCAAATGCTTGTATTGTACGATGCTTTTTCTTTTCTCCTTTCTCTTTTTTAAGAGATGGGGTCTCTGTTGCTTAGGCTGGAGTGCAGTGACACCATCATACCTCATTGTAGCCTCGACCTCCAGGGCTCAAGTGATGCATCCATCTCAGCCTTCTGAGTAGCTGGGACTACAAGTGTGTGCCACCATATCCAGCTAATTTTTAAAATTACTATTATTATTATTTTGTAGAGACAGGATCTCGCTTTGTTGCCCAGGCTAGTACCAAAGCCCTGGCTTCAAGCTGTCCTCCTGCCTTGGTCTCCCAAAGTGCTAAGGTTATAGGCATGAGCCATTACTCCTGGTCCAACAAATTATTTTTTTTACTCAAGTCATTATTTCTGTTGCATAATTATGTGCATCATAAAACTTAGTCATGTATTTGGCCCCATAAATCCCCATCTGCTTATGAAATTTTCATTTATACTTTCATCACATCCTCCTTTCCTAAACAGGCTACAGTTTTCAACCTAGGAGAGCAAAACCTTTTCAGGCAGTTTTATTATGGGTGGTTTGACCATCATTGTGTAACTACCTTTTGAGCTGCCCTCCCACAAAATCGTTCTTGATTTTGCTGCAGTTTATAAAAGAACTTGTTATCACACCTGTCTGCTCTTCCTTTTGTCTTGTTTTCTTCCTCTTTACTCTCTTCCTCTCTTTTTCTTTTGTAACTTCATTCCTTCCTAAGTTTCTACTTTATTTCCATGACTCTTCTCCCTTGCTCTCTTCTTCTCTCCCTTGTCATGTTATTACCTGAACTGAAGCCCAATGCACAGAGTTGTAAGTTTAACTCGAATTTTATTTATCCTTTGGATATTTACATAATACCCAAATACATCCCCCAATATAGTGCTAAATTCATTTTCTATCTTTCACAAGAAAGGTGTAAAATACGAAAGGAAACAAAAATTCCGCCTAATGCCTAATACAAAGTACAGTGAAGATAATTTTCCAAGTGCTGAAAAATTTCTTTTTTTCCTAAACCTTTGCCTTTCTTTCCTCTACAATATAATAAAAAGGTCTCTTGACCACAGAGACCTTTGCTCAGTAGGAAGTTAATATGGAACA
The DNA here is from genome assembly GCF_000951045.1 of Mandrillus leucophaeus. NCBI lineage: Eukaryota > Metazoa > Chordata > Mammalia > Primates > Cercopithecidae > Mandrillus > Mandrillus leucophaeus. The sequence continues at coordinate 2,808,558 of NW_012101854.1, forward strand.
TGAACATTAGTTTTCTGGTTCCTATTTTTAAAAACTTCAAAATACTTTAAAAAAGAAAATTAATACATAAATTAATTTATGTATTAATTTTCTTTTTTGTATGCTGGGAAAATTTAGACACTCCATACTAATCAGCTTATTGTTTCTGACAATTTTTCTTTTCTTTTTTAGTAGTATTATCTATTCTTTACCATTCTCAGAGAATTAAGCTTTTGCTTATTAAAACAATGCTATTAAGCAGTATTTGATTATTGACTAATAATCAAAGAACTGAAATATAGTAAAATGTCACTAGCAAAAAAACTTTTTTTTTCCTTTTTGTTAAATTCCTCTTTAATAGTTGTTAAAACTACAAAAGGGGGAACTGACAAGATTTCCAGCCAAATGAATTTTTAAAAAAATTTTGGGTTTGTATATAAAACGATCCAGAAGTGAAATATGAAAGTTTTGATATTTTCAGGATTGCTCCTTCTGGTCATCTCCATACCTGTTAACACTCTTCAAATGGAGGCCCCACATTATTTCATAGTAGAAGCCATAGTAGGAGCTTTAGAATCATTATTGATGTCATTCTGGAGAGCAAATTACATGTGTGCTTCAATTTGCCACTGTGGAATTTACATAACCTCGAATTTTGAATTGAATGAGCAGTGGACAAAACTGGCATGCTAACTTCCAATCAGATATTAGCTGCCATGTTTTCAGCTACTATGATGCTTTCACTTGTATTGAATTATTACAAAGGCTCAATATGAAAAATTTATCATTTTTGCTTTACAGATGATAAAATTGAGAATCAGGGAAATTAAGCAATGTTGCCCAAATTCACAAACTCAGTAGTTATACCACATAGACTGTTCTGTTTGCCAAATAGACCTGAAAAATAGCAATTTACCAATGGTTGGTAAATAGCTTGTGATGTTTTGTTTATTGTGGTAAGCTTACCATGAGATCCACCTTCTTAACAGATTTTTAAGTGTACAATAACATGTTATTACCTATAGGCACAATGTGTGGCATAGCTTTAGAATTTATTCATCTTGCATCACTGAAACTCTGTATGTTGATTAGCAACTGTTGCGGCTTTTGTAGTTTGGTGAGTGGGAGGGAATGGCGCCAGGCACGTTCTTCTCTTCTGTTGCAGCCAGAGGGAGGGTTAGTGTTACAGGATCCCTGGGGTGCCACTTTCCCAGTGGGAAATCTCTGCAGCCACAAGACCTCTGCCCAGGGCCTCACTCAGGCCCTCTGGGCTCATGCCATCCGCTTCAGTCCAGCAGGCTACACTCAGCTTGCACTACTGGCCCAGATCCTGTGCCTGCCATGGCTGCATACTCAGCCCGTGGCTGAACAGGGCATGCCACAAAGTGGCTTCCGTGTTGGACGCCTGTGTTTAGACAAAGGGGATGTGGTGGCACCTGAAAACTAGGAGATGCCAGAAACCAGGGAGTCCCAAGGAGTGTTACAGCTTTTGCTCAGCGAGTCCTGAGGTCTGAGCCCCCAGGAAATGCTATAGCTCTCTCTCATTCCTGCTGACTGCAGCTCAGTGAACAGCAACGTGTTACAGTTCATTCGTTCCCACTGCCCACAGCTCAGCAAGTTCCAGATTCTTGCCCTGTCACCAGGAGGGGTGACACTGGAGAGTGAATGAGGCAGAGAATAATTTTATTGAGTGACAGAAGGAAAGCTCTCAGTGGAGAAGGGACCTGAGAGTGGGTAACCCTCTGTGTGAGAGGGGACCCAAAAGTGGATAGCCATCTGCGTGACTGAGTCCAGGGTTTTTAAGGGCTCAGAATAGGGTACTGCGTGCTGATTGGTCTATGGGTGGTCTTGGAAAAAGCACCACTCAATTGGTTAAAAGGCAACAAGGAAGTTCTCACTCTGGTTGTGGACTCCACCCAGAACTGGCAGCTCAGTTTTCAGGCTTTGAACTGTCGTTGGCTTGAAGGTCAGGTTTCACCAGGGACCCATCCCTGTCTGCCTAGGAATCTGTCTCCTGTTGCTGTTACAACTCTCCAACTCCTCCTTCCTCCACACCCTGCCAACCACCATTCTACTCTGCATCTGTGAGTTTTATTATACCTCAAGTAGAATCATGAAGTATTTGTCCTTCTGTAATTGGCTTATTTCACATACCATAATGTTCTCAAGGTTCATCCATGTCACATATTGCAGAATTTCCTTCTTTATTTAACGTGAAATAATATTTCATTATATGTGCATACCACATTTTCTTTACCCATTTATCTGTCTATGGGCATTCAGTTTGTTTCCACATCTTGGTTATTGTGAATAATGTGGCAACAAACATGAGAGTTGTAATAATCACTTTAAGATTCTGATTTTATTTCCTTTACATACATACATGTGTATATATATGTGTATATATATATGTATGCCCATATATATATACACACACATATACACACACACACAAAGTAGCAAGATTGCTGCATCATGTGGTAGCTCTATTTTTAATTTGGAGGGTTTTAAAGACCCTCCACACTGTTTTTCATAGCGACTGCACCATTTTGCACTCCTACCAGCAGTTTGCAAGGGTTTCAATTTCTCCAGAGTCTCACCAACACTTTGTCTTTTGTTATTTTTGTAATAAGAAGCCTAAGAGGTGTGAGGTGATATCTCACTGTGGTTTTAATTTGCATTTCCCTGCTGATTAGTGATGCTGAATATCTTCATATACCTGTTGCCAATTTGTATTTCTTAGGTCGCTTTTTCACTCTGTTAATTATTTTCTTTTCTACACAGATGCTTTTTAGTTTAATGTCCTCCCACTTGTCTATTTTTATTTTTGTCACATAAATTTGTTATATTAATTATTTATATTAATTATATAACACTATATATATAGTATTTGATGTGATTGTGTTGGTATTTCCAGAATATTATTTTGTGTCCATTATCCAACATACCACATAACTAAAGTAGATATTTGTTTCATTTTATCTTTTATAAAGTCAAAATTTGCAACAACTGCTTGACCTCAGCCAACTTAAGAAAATCTTACAAATTGATGAATTTTTCAAAGTTAAAAAAAATGCATAATTTTACCTTAAAGGGATGGTTATCCCTAAAACCTGTCTTTGACAGGTTATATTACAATCTCTTAAAACTTTCTTTAAAATTTCTGATTCCCTAGGCCTGAGTTCAGACATAAAGTATCAGAATCTTGGGCAGCATGCCTTGCAGAATTTGTGTATATTTACTGTTTCCCCATTGACTGGATATGCTCCTAGGAGTTTGAAGAGCCACCCCTTTTACTTTATTAACAAAGAGTAAAATGGTCAGAAACAAGACTAGAAACTTTTGATCTCCTGGGTCCTACCAAATTCCCTCTGAATACTGTTTCTAACTAGGCAAAAGGCATGCAAGGACACAGACTATAAGAAATATTGCAGTGGACTGTCTTCCTTGCAAAATTGCTGGAGTTTTCCCTCTTTCAGTATCATCTATCTTGCACGTCTCTGTTAAGTGTACATTTTATATTAGTTTAAAGGAAAGAGCAGTACTTATGCAGATGTATGACAGCATATGGTCAGGATTTAGATGAGTGAATACTTGCACCTGGAAATCAAATATTAGTACAGGCAGAACCCTCTGCTTGCCCAGGGCAGCATCCAATGAACAGGGTAAGGGAAAGAGCTGCCAGATCAAACGTAATCCAGATGTCTCTTCCATCTCTTCCTTCCCCATGCAACCTTCCATTGTTTTCTCTGTCCTTTGGCGATATTTCTAAGTTTTTAAAGGAGAAATGAAGCCCAGAAAATATAACTAAATATGTTTTTAAAGCAGAACAAACATATTACCCACTGAGCAGTAAAAGCTTTTTTTTTTTTTTTTCTCCTTTTTTTTTTTGGTTTTAGCCTTTTAAGAGGTTTTATTTTCATTATCTTTTTTCAAGAACATGTGAGATGTTTGTAGTAATCCTTGGTCAAAGATTTAGAAGAATGTCTTTTTTAGCTTAATTTTCCTATTGACTAGGGCAATTTTTGAGCAAGTGCTATCTCAGATATCACAGAGTGTCAGTAATGCCCAGTTGCCTGCACTGATTCGTTTACATAGTGTTAACGGTCCCTTTATTGCATTTTAATCTCAAATTGAGCTTGTTGCTTGGGGTAGGTAGTTCACTAGCAAAGGATCTTGTTTTATCTTTTCAAAACACTTTTCCCCCCTTAGGCATGTCATGCAAGCCCTTTGTACTTTAATATCTATACATACTTCAGAGAGATATAAAGAGGATACAATGTTGTAAATATGTTGATACTTTCTGATCACTCTGAAGCAGTAATTCATCATTCAAAATCTCCTACATAAAGATAGCTTTGTAAAACAGACCAAAAAGCAGAGTGGGGTGTGGGAAGGCAGGGAAAACTGTCCAGGAATGAAGACATGAAATGAAACAAATTTAAAACCTGCCAGTATGCAAGAATTCTTCTAAACAGAAAAGAATAACTGATAGTCTTACAAAGATGGAAGAAAACAAGAAAGGGGGGTAGAAAAAGAGAGAGGAAGGAAAGGAAAGAGGGAGAGAGTAAGAGGTGTAGCCAGCTGGGCTTCTGGTCAGGGTGGGGACTTGAAGAACTTTTGTGTCTAGCTAGAGGATTGTAAATGCACCAGTCAGCACTCTGTGTCTCGCTAGAGGATTATAAATGCACCAATCAGCATTCTGTAAAAATGGACCAATTACCACTCTGTAAAATGGACCAATCAGCACTCTGTAAAATGGATCACTCGGCCTGACGTGAGCTGGGGCAAATAAGGGAATAAGAGCTGGCCACCCGAGCCAACAGCGACAATCCACTGGGGTGCCCTTCCATGTTGTGCAAGGTTTGTTCTTCATTCTTCCTAATAAATCTTGCTACTGCTCACATTTTGTGTCCGTGCCACCTGTGAGAGCTGTAGGCCGGGCGCCCGCGGCTCACGTCTGTATCCCAGCACTTTGGGAGGTGGAGGCGGGGGATCACGAGGTCAGGAGATCGAGACCATCCTGGCTAATATGGTGAAACCCCGTCTCTACTTAAAAAAAATACAAAAAATTAGCCGGGCGCGATGGCCAGGACCTGTAGTCCCAGCTACTCCCAGCTACTCGGGAGGCTGAGGCAGGAGAATGGCCTGAACCCGGGGGCGGAGCTTGTAGTGAGCCGAGATCACACCACTGCACTCCAGCCTGGGCGACAGAGCAAGACTCCATCTCAAAAAAAAAAAAAAAACCTCTAGCACTCACCCTGAGGGCCTGTGGCTTCCTTCTTGAAGTCAGTGAGACCAAGAACCCATCAGGAGGAACAAATTCTGTACACATCAGGGATGGAGGGAGGGAGACAAGCACACTTAATAAGGAATGGCAGATTCTGGTGATTAATTTTTTTTCCTACATGACCTACAAACAATGCAAGTGATGTAAAGTTACCAGGTAGTGTAGTCTAATTTTTACTCAGTTATTGTTACTTGGCCCTTGTTCTCATTAACATCTTGCTCCTGAGATTTTCCAAGTATTTTATTAACTGTTTGATATATGACTTTTTAACACTTTTTGATCATTCAAGACCTAAGAAAGCTATCCGTATTCTTTAAAGTGGGTCATTATATTTATTTTGTAGAAAATCATTTATCAGGAAAAGGGTAAAAAAATTAGGACTGAAAAATAAGTTGGCTAGGCAGTGGCTCATGCCTGTAATCCCAGCCCTTTGGGAGGCCAAGGTGAGTGGATTGCTTGAGCCCAGGAGTTTGAGACCACCCTGGGCAACTTGGCAAAACCCAATTTCTACAAAAAATACAAAAATTAGCTCTGAAGGGTGGTGCACACCTGTAGTCTCAGGTACCCAGGAGGCTGAGGCAGGAGGATAGCTTGAGCCTAGGAGGTTGAGGTTTCTGTGAGCTGTGATTGCACCACTACATTCTGGCCTGGGCAATAGAGTGAGACCGTGTCTCCAAAAAACAAAACAAAACAAAAACTTGTGTAAACTTTGTAGGAAATGCAAATGGTCATTGTCTTCAAATGTGTATGTGTATGTAGTGGGGAGAGCTAGTGTCAGGCAGATGTGGGTTGGATTCCTTCCTCCTTTACTAGATGCTCCTCTGGTCTCTCTGAGGCTCAGATTCTTCCTCAGTGAAATAGACATAATTTTTGTGACATTTAAAGCAAGCAGAAGAGTGTAGACCCTCTTCTAGACTGAGTGGTACTCGGTCAGCTCTTGGTAAATATAAATTCTCCTTACTAAAATTATTTTCTTCAAAGTACTTCTGGTATTTGTTTTAGATGACAGTTCCCCAAATTGAGAACTTTTGTTCCAAAACTGTTCCAGAGACATCTTTTGAAAACCCCAAGGCTGCAACTATTGTCGGATTTCAGAGTGAAAAGAGGTTTTCCTCTGGCCTCTTTCACTCCTCAGTGGACTTTAAGGATGTTGGGAACAATTTGGCCTTGTTTTATGTGTCGTGGATTCTCTTTTTGTGAGATAGTTACCTAAATTAGTAAAACATATAGACAGCAAATGAACCAGACTCGCAATAACCCCCCGAGCAATTGGCTGTCAACTACTCACTTCGCAAGGTCGTGTTCAAGGCTGGGTCAGGAGATTGATGTGTATAAAGACAGTTTAAATTCTTTGCAGAAAAGTGTCCTTGGTGTCATTATTTATTGCCAGTAAGAATGAAAATATCACCACCACTCTCATTAAAAGAAAATTGTTTTAAAGCCCACTTTAAACTTGTTTCTCAGGTTTATCCAGATAATATGGAAGGAAAAAAGTTTCTTTCCCACTTCCTCTCTTTTTCCCTTTTTTTGAAAAACACAAGCAAACAAAAACAAACCCCACTAGTGCTCCTATATCCAAAGGAAGTGAATTGCATACATACACATCATCATATTAGTAGTCTGCCCCAGCAGGAAATCTTGAAATGATTGATATTTAAAGTGTTACCGTCTCAAGTGGAAGCTCCCGTCAAATACAAATGTACAACAGTTGCATTTTTTCCTTCTCTTTCTTTTCTGCAAACATGTAATACAGCCCCAAAGAAATCATGCTGGCCAACTTCCTTTCTCTCTCTTTACTGCCTGCCTTTTCCTCTCCCTATCTCTCCTCATTACCCAGCCCCAATTTGTACACACACTCCGTCTCCCCAACCCCCACCCGTCTCTAGTAGTGTGAAAATAGAAAAGCATCTGAGTATCTGGGCAGCCTATCAGTTTGCTTAGGTTCATTTTAGCTAATCCAGACATCCCACACAGCAGGGGGAAAACTGCTGTATCTAGTGAAACAAGAGCATGAATAATTAAAACTCTGTTATTAATGAACTTCCAGTCGTTATGTAAATGAAACTGATTTCAAGTCTAATTTGTCAGCCTGAATTCTTTCTCTGTTCTTCCTTTGTCTAGGACAAGAATTCATCATAATGGACTTGATAATAAAACACTGGTAGACATGCTGTGTGCACTGCCCATCTGAGTTAGGGCTTTTAGCGTGGTTAATTGATACAGTTACTCCAGAACAAGTCTATAAGGCATTTTGTATGGCTCTAAGTTTTAAAAGCCGCTCTTTTTCCTTTTGACAGCACTGCCTATTCTTTGCGCATACCTCATTATCATTTACCTTTACGTGAGGGGTGGCATATAATTACTGCCTAGTAAATAGTTTCTTTTGCAATATCCATGATATTCAAAGACAGCAGAGTTCAAAAAGGTCCAGGGGAGGAGAAGGCTGTAGTCTTCAGAGAATGACAAATAGCCACCAGGGAGGGAAAAAAAAAAAAGAAAAGAAAAAGGAATACTTGACAAAGCGCAAGACCACTAAGAACCAGTCATCCACTGTTCCACCATCAAGTGTCACTCAAGCTGTTGGTGACATTGTCCAAGTGATACTGTGTTGTCGGTGGTCACATATTTCAGCTACATTGTTTGGATCTACTGTATCGTTTGTGAAATCATTCACTATTAAGATGACAACTTCAAATATCACAATTTGATTTCCTATAGTTGCAAATATTTTACACAACATAAAAGCAGTAATTCTTTCAATAGAAAGCTATTCAGCGGTGTCAAGTCATTGACAATTTGCTGAGTTCTGATCTTTTTACATTTGGATTTTGAGAATGCTTGTATTATTTTTAGGGAGTTGTATAAATTAGATATCAGAAATTAATTACTATTTTGAATATGTGACACATGATTTTGTCACTATAATATATAAATAAGTAAAAGAAACTTGGATTTTGGATCTGTTTGCTACATTAAATATTTAATTTCGTTCCATGTTTAGAAGGGGAAAAATGTTCTCCATTCAGAAAAATTTTGTTTCTAAGCTGTAAGTGTTAAGAATATCATTCTTGCTAATCTAGTAGATTTTTCATTATTGAAATCATAGTACAAAGTAGTATATTAAAAATGAAAAATTTTCTAGATCCCGCAAATGTTGGTACACTAACTCCTAGTGAGTTTTACGTCCTTATAATGGTATTTATAGTGCCTTTGTATCACTGAACTTAGAGAAATGTTGTCTCACTGTTTAGCTCTGCTATCTTTTGTTATTTTGCACCATTGCTTTGTTTATAGTACCAAAGAATAAAAGATATACTAATCACTTGTCCAAACACAGAAAAATGAAAATCTCAGCATCTGCCTGAAAGATAATCATCAATCCTGCAAAGATCCATCATTATAGTTTGTTGTACACACATCTTTGGTCACCTGAAATGTGCCAGACACTGGGCTAAGCAAGGAAAATGAAAATTTAAAACAGAGTAATTATTTCAAAAAGTGAGGAAAGATCAATTAACCAATATTTACAATATAATATGAAAGGTACTATAAATGAGAAAGATATAGTGTACCACATGTGTACATGTGTAATGTGTCAGAGAAGTATTGTAAAGTAATCTGCAAGAAGCCAGAAGATAGAATGCTTCAGAGAAGACCATTGTGTCTGCTTTGTCTGATGGCTAAATATTACATGGCATAAGTCCACTGTCAGTATTGTCAGGTGTAAGGGTCTGGTTTTAATTTGATTCCAATTCCTTTTCTCCCAGATGCATTACGTGGCAATTCATGCCTCAATTTCTCAGCCACCAAAAGGTATACAGTTATTCAAAAACATGTCTGATTTTCATTATATCAAAGTATAGGCTGAAGGTACAGGTTAAATATATTTGGTTCCATGCAGTTTTACAGGACTTTGACTAGACCATGGCATTACTGCAGGGACAGCACAATTTGAGGTCTCGTTATGCTCAGCTTGACCCTGTTCAAGTGACTGCCCTGCACATATCCGTCAGGTTTGCATTGAAGAGGTTTCATCTTTATTGTGCCTATGCCAGACCTTGTTATAACTGCTTCCAGTCTCACATTTTGATTAAACCTGGAGTTTCCCTGACTCAATCTAAACCTAGCAACTACCTACATTAAGAGACAAAAGCAGTCCAGTGATAAGTACAAGACATGTAATGACACATAACATCTCACACACACACACAAACACACATACACACTATGTCTTTTTGTTTTCAATTGATAATATGGCTCATGGGGCTAGCAAGTCTGTTCATTTTAATTCCTAGCCAACTCCAGAAGTCATAAAAATGTGTAATCTGAAATTAAAGTCAATTAAACCACATTGTTTCTTTGGTAAGTTAAAAGGAAAATACACATAAGTAATAGAAATCAATTATTGTGTATTCCCAGGCCTGTTCTTATAAACTGAAGAGGTAATCAATCACTCTAGAGATTTCTACAAGGTAATTACTGTTTATTCTTTAATGATAGTGCCGTCTTCCTTTCTTCCTTCACACCAGCCCTTTGCAGCTGCCACCTCTAAGAAAGCAAATAAGCTACAGTTAAAAAAAAAAAAAAAAAAACACGACTGGAAGAAAGTTAGTGTCCTGCGTAATGTGGGCAATAAGGTTGCTGAACTTCATCCCCTTCTGTGACCTGAGGCTACAATACTTTATGGCCCATGCTGTATATACACATCATAACTGCTTTTCAGTAATAAATGCAGCCATGGCTTTGAGAAGGGGCACTGCTGCATAGGGAGAATTAATGAGAAATATCTTTCTTGTGGTTGTTTAGTCATTTGCAGGAATGAGGTACGAAAATAATAAGCAGCTAAAAAAGAACATGGACCAATTAAGAATTTAAAACAACTAGCATCCAACTAAATCTCGTCCCCCTCTTTAAAAAGACGGGGAGGAAAATGAAGAGAAAAATAAATGCTACTGCTATTATCGAAAGCCAAACGCACTAACCAAGAGCTTCAGTCAGAGCCTAGCTAATGAATATAAGTTACCTTAGCCGGTTTTAGCTGACTTTGAAATTAAAGTCTCAAACCCTTGCATGCAGGGAGAGCTGTACTTGAGCAAAATGGACTTAATAAACTCCATTGTGCAGTTAGATCCCTAGTGAGATTTCCTGCCCATCCATGACCAATCGGTATTATTTTTTCAGTGACTGGTACTTTTGTGAGCAAGATTGGGGTTTCTGGGAGTGATTAGCACTTTTCACCCTTGATTGACAGGTTCAAACAGAAATGAGACAATAGGAAGAGTCATTAGGAATTCAAATGTAAGGTTGGTGTTTGCAGGCTTTGAGATTGATTTTAATAGAAAGGAACAATATATGTAAGAAAAGGAATTAATGTTAAAAATGTTAACTTATGAAGTATAAATTAATCTTTTCAAACTCAAAAAAAATCAGAATTGAAATTAGTCAAAAATAATATGGATAGGAACAGCAAAATGTTAAATGTTTTTTTCTAAATACTTTGTAGACAATGGATATATTCAGTTCTTTGACTTAGCTATTTAAGATTTGAAGATTTAAAATTTTAGGGAAATTCTCAGTAGTAAAAGTTTAGATTTGGTTTTCTCGAAGATTCAAAATCCTATAGAAACAAATAAGTATTGTTTTTCTAGGGAAAATAAAATATGATGAAGTTCTCCATTATATCTAGGGAAGATACCACAGGGAAATAATTATGGAGAATGATTCTAGCATTGACTAGTAATTGATAATTGGCCACAAATAATTAGGGTAGTATCTTCACTGGTGTAAATTATGCTAATAGCTCAGCCTTGTCCCTAGGTGCTGATATTGGTTTCTTATAAGTAATTTTGTTTTAAATTCACATTATAAATGTAGCATACTATACTTGAAACTTTAATCTTATTTGGCCTCAAAGCAAAGTCAGATAATTCAGAATTAAACAAGCCTAATCAGAGAAGAAAAATAAGATGTACCCCAGCATTTGTCAGAATTTTTAAATACAAGTTGATTTCTTATGGAAAAGAAGTTTTCTGTGACAACCATGAATACAAACTATGTTTTAATTTTATTTTATTTTTTTGTTTTTGAGACGGAGTCTCGCTCTGTCGTCCAGGCTGGAGTGCAGTGGCGGGCTCTTGGCTTACTGCAAGCTCCACCTCCCGAGTTCACACCATTCATTCTTCTGCTTCAGCCTCCCGAGTAGCCGGGACTACAGGCACCCACCACCATGCCTGGCTACTTTTTTTTTTTTTTGTATTGTTAGTAGAGATGGGGTTTCACCGAGTTAGCCAGGATGCTCTCCATCTCCTGACCTCGTGATTCACCTGCTTTGGCCTCCCAAAGTGCTGGAATTACAGGCGTGAGCCTCCACACCTGGCCCAGACCATGATTTTAAAAAGCAAAACTAAAGCAGAGCAAAATGTATTATTTGAAGTCACCTTGGAAATTCGAATGGAAGCATTTCTGATACCTCATAAGTTGTTAATGTTTAAAGGATGATAGCATAAATCCAATACCCTGTGCATGAAATAATCACTGCATCAGATTTTTATGCATATCCTGTGTGTAGCTCAGCATTCGAGCTGGATTTTTGAATATGTTGTGACTAATTTATGCCAACTTTTCATCAACCTAGCATTTTTCATTTTTCAATTGACATACAAAGTTCTGTAATCTGTGTGCTCAGTATGTTAATATACTGAGATGGTAAGAGAAAAATCCAGTGCATCACAATCACAAAAGTAAACTGTGAGAGAGCCTCAGTGGAAGGAAAGGATGAAGAAAACAGTACAATCCAGTGAGGGGCTGGTGTTAGGTTTGATGTGGATAATTAATAAAGCACACTTCCCACATCACGAGATGATTTCTGTCCTTTTTTGACCAATCCGCCTAGCACCTGTTCTTCAATTTCCCTCCAAAAATTTAAAGCATGCTCAATCGGTGGTTCTCACACTTTCCTGCAATTGGAATCACCTGAGAATCTTTTAGAAATTCTAAGACTTGGCTTCCACCCCACACATTCTGATTTCTTAGTGTTTATCAGCAGTCCAGGAGATTTTGATGTGCAGCAAAATTTGAGAACCATTTCTGCAAATGCTTTCTGCCTCCGTTTTCTCTAATTTGGTCTGAAAAGGCACCAATGTCCTCTCCTATACATGGTTAAAAATGCTTCTCCATCTTGCGGTTGATTTCAGGGACACAGCTGCTTGAATTGTTGTCTTTTCTGAGAAGCGTCACATCAACATACCCAGTGCTTCTGTTAAATGTTAAAGTTGCTCACAGCCTCTCATCCACTCTCAACTTCTTTCTCATTTTCCCTTTTATACTCTTTCATCCCCTAAATTACTACAGATCAACTGTTATCCCTCTGAGTTTTCAGCTGTTATTCAATTTCCTATCTTTAGCTATCGTTGGTGTCTTATCCACCAGTTGAAGCATGAAAAAGTTTCCTTTTCAACATTACCTATTTCTTTCCCTTTATCTAAAAAAAAAAACCACAGGCAGGCTCTATTCCTTTCTTCAATCTTCATCCGAGAGCTAAGTTAAGACCCTTAGTGATTTTTTATCTCATTATAGTGGACTTCTGTTTGAGACTCTAGTTTTCTGTCTGTCTTCTCCCAATAGGCTCATCACTTCCCTGTACAAAATGCTACTGTCAGACTTCTTGTCATTTCCCTTGCTCATTATGAACACCTCGTCAGTGTGCTTCTTAAACACATCCTATGCAATTCGGCTCCTTATTTTCTTTTCATAGGCTCCTTCTGTCCCAAGCTGACCCTAGAATTATGGGTCTGGATAGGAGTCAGCCTGTGGACTGATAGCCATGCTTAATAAATGTTTCTGCAGCAAAGAGCTTCTGCAGAGGGCGGTTCTGCAACATGGATGACCAAGAGCCTCTCTACAGTTCCTGGAATTGCTTTAGGCCTTAGAAACACATGTGTTCCTTAAGTCATGTTCTTCTTCCTTTCCACAACCTGTTTTATTCTAATGCACACATCTGATACTGCACCAGGATCATTCAAAGAGCCAGGAGGGAAGATCTAGGACTTACAGTTATATACATCTATAACTGTTCTGTTTTTCTTTTGATCAAGTTATGCACATTATGTACTTATTTGAACAATTATAAAAAGAATGGCTGCTGCCCTTTGGCCTTCCACATCAAGGGCCTGTTTCCTGCAGCAACCGAACTCTGTAAAATCCATCATTACCCCTGCTTCTGTCCCCTGGTGTTCCTGCTCACCATTTCCCTTCCCAACAGATTCTACCCGCAACTGCTCCCCGCTCCCAGCTGGTCCTCTTACCTTTCTTGTTCGCTGGCCCTTTTTCAAGATCTACATTCTCATTTGCCAGGTCACCACCTTGAATTTTCTCAACTTCCTCTTGTAAATTTACTTCTTGCCATGGCACTTTCCTATGACAGCTTTTCAAATAAATCTTCTTTCAGAGGCAAAGAAACACACACAAAAACATTTTTTAAAGTCAAAGAAACATATACCAGTGAGAGAACCCTATCTTCTTTGTGGGTGGGTTGTATTTCTGAACTATTGAACACACATATATGTCACATGATGATGGATGTCAAGTCCTGGATGTAGAAACAAGTTCAAATTAATGTGCAGCAGGAATAATTGCTCAAAGATCAAAAAGCAAATTTCAGTTATCACATAGTGAGCTTAAAATGTCACAAAGTACGTTGAAAGGATTAATACAATTATTTTTAATTTATTAATTTCAAATAAAGTCATTAATGCACAAAGGTAGAAAGAAGCTTGGTTTCCCTGAGTTTGGACTTCAGGTTTGGTCAGATCAGTTTCAAATCCTCACTGCAGTTTTGCTAGTTGTGTAACCCTCACAAATAATTTAACCTCTCATAGTCTGTTTCCTCACGAGTAACAGCAAGGTGTAAATATTTTATTTCGAGGATATTTTTGAGGTCTAAATAGGATATTTTTGAGTCTAAATGTGCTGTTAAGAACATTGCAGGATTGGGACATAGGTAGAACTCTGTAAACAGTGGTTGACATTATTATTTGCATGCCTTAGTAAATCTACCACCAAATATCCGGGTATATTTTATACACTTCTTGAGCAGCTCTGATATTATTCTTTCTTCAGACCACCACAAATCCATCCCTGGCTTTTAACATGTCAGTACAAAGACATTTATATTTTCTTATCAATACCTTAGCATTATTTAGTATTATGTATACTTTGTCCAATTTTCATTCAGGAGATTTTTTAAATGGAAAACATATTAAGCTACTCCACATACTTTCAATATAGTATATCTGTTATCAGCCTCTGTAGCCACTAGATGTCAATACAATGTTTATCTGGAAGGTTTAATAAGGACTCATTAGTATCCTATTTAATGATTAAATAATGTACCCCCTTTGCAAGGCATTTTAATATTGAAGGGTTTCTGAGAATTTCACGGTAATATTTACGGAATTTACTCCACTAACAGCTGAAATACTTCACCTCATCCAGGCTTTAACAGTTGTTGAATAGAAACAGTTTTAAGCCTGAATCAAATTAAAATTGTGAAGAAAAATGTATATAGGTAGAATATAATTGCCCTGATTGACTTTCTGCAGGTACTTAACTTGTGGAAACAGCAATGAAATCTTCATTATTCAAAACTGGATAAGATCTAAATTTTATATTTCATTTTAAAGATGGTATCTTACCTTCTCATAGTTATGGCAGTAATTCAGAGAGAAGAAATACAATCTAGGATGTTCCTAAAATCATTTTCTTCAGTATATTGGCTATTTAATTAGTGATTCGATTAAAGATAATTTAAAATGTTGCCAAAAATCAGCTTTAGGAAGCTTGGGTATTTACTCTTCAATCTCCAACCCTCAAATGACAAGAAATAACTTTTTCCTGAACATACCAAGTAACTTCATTATTTTTTGAAGCACCATACCAGTACAGAGAAGTGTAATTTTAATATTTCCTTTGAAATTAGGGGGTCATAACTTACTTGAAAAATAGGGAGAAATTGACCTCAAAAACAAACAAATAGAAAGAAAATAAAGAAAAAATATTATCTTTATCCAGGGATGTTACTTTACTAGATGAATTTTTTTTCCCAATTCCAACTTTATGTGTTTTTTCTCTAGATGTTTATCATTGAACCTATCTGTTTATTTCAGCCAAATAAAGAATAAAAGAACTTGGAAAATCCACTAGCCTAAAAGAAATCTTGCATTTAGGCCACATGCCATGGCTCATGCCTGTAATCCCAGCACTTTTCAAGGCCAAGGCAGGCAGATTGCCTGAGCTCAAGAGTTCGAGACCAGCCTGGGCAACACAGTGAAACCCCATCTCTACTAAAATACAAAACATTAGCCGGGGGTGGCGGCACGCACCTGGAATCCCAGCTACTCAGGAGTCTGAGGCAGGAGAATCGCTTGAACTAGGGAGGTGGGGGGAGGTTGCAGTGAGCTGAGATCACACCACTTGCACTCCAGCCTGGGTGACAGAGCGAGACTCTGAAAAAAAAGGAAAGGAAAGGGAAAGGGAAATCGAAAGGGAAAGGAATCTCGCGTTTAATCTTGAGTCTGTATATCTCTTGTTACATTCTCTAATAAGATCCTATATTTCCAAACTCTTCCCTAAACAAAATGGCACCATAATGAAAATTTAGGATGAGAAATAAAATTTTAGGACAGCTTTAAGAAGATTCTTTTTCTCTTTGCTTGCCTTTCCACATTCTTACTGCAAGTTGGCAACATTTTACATAAGATTATAATTTAACATAGTGAATATTTTAGGAAGGAAGGGAATAAAATAGAGGAGGGAAGGAGGAAGGAAACTGAGAGCAAGAGGGTCTATTTGAGAACCCACTCATTTATTTCCCAACCACTTTATGGAAATTCTTTCCACAATTAGGACCCCAGTGCCTGCTATGTGAACTCGATGGATCAATGTAAGCAAATTAGAGATGGAAGGAGGAGAGAGAGAAAGAGAGCAGAAGGAGGATGAGGAGGAGGAGGTGATGATGGAGAGTGGGTGGGAGTGACAGAGGGGATGGTGTGATCGGCAAGAAAGGTTTGTGAAGGCTCAAGATGTTAAATTGACTTTTGCGATTGTCTCACAGTCTTGGCAGAGGTCGTGAGTAAGAATAAAAAGTAACTGTTATCCCACTTTCAAGGGAAAATTTATTCCTGCACTGTTCTGTATGGTAGGCCTTTGGCACAAGAGTCTACTGAGCACTTGAGATGTGGCTAGTGGAACTGAGATGCTCTGGAAGTTACATACACATTGGATTTCAATAATGTAGTGTGAAAAAAATGTGAAATATCTCATTAATACTTGTTGCATGTTGAAATAATAAAATTGTAGATTAATCCATTTATTAAACGTTTTATTAAAATTAATTTCACCTGTTTCTTTGGACATTTTTAATGTGGCTACCACAAAATTCAAAATAATGTATGTGGCTTGCATTATATTTCTACTGAACACCATTCAGAAGGGGTTTGCTAATAGATAGCAAAATAGTGCTTTAACCCTTACCCCATCACCCATCTCCAGGTTAATATTGTGAGACTAGCTGGAGACTCAAGAATGCTTTGTAAAAGAAAAATGTAGGCCTCTCAAGGGTAGCACTGCAGCATCTTATTTCCACTGGGCAAGAGATGTGGGGTTTTTTCCCCCCACTTCAAGATAAACTTCAAAAGAGAATCATTTGTTTAGATGTAGATGCAGAGCTGAAGAGGAAACTGACACCTCATGCCACATGGATGTCCACGTGGTTGCAAACACTCTTGGGAGGTTCTTTTACTTGTTATGTGGAGTTGAGCGTCCACAGAACTCTTAGAATAACTTGGCCTAGGCCTCCTGCAGTTGGAAAGACTCAGAAGCAGATGTTAATAAGGAGAATAAGAGGAAGAGCAAGGAGATAGAAGGCAGAGAGCTCTTTCCCTCTCCCTATCACAGGTCTCCCAGTGTAGGCAAGCTTGAGCTGGAAAAGAGAAAGGAACTTTGGATTGGATATGAAATGAACATTTGAGTTTGGATAGAATAGGATTTTGTAATAGCTGAAATGGACACTGTTAATACATGAAAAATACTAGAAAACCTATGGAATATGCCTGAGTTTAGGGGCAGAAAAGAATCATTATGTTTACTGTCTGTCTCCCCCATTAGAATTTAAGCTCCAGGAAGATAGGATTGTTGTGTATCTTTTGTGTTGTTTTGTTTCTACTTGCATACTGTAATGAGCCTTAAATGTACTTAGCCCGTAGTGGGTGTACAATAAATATTGGTTAAATGGATGAATAGATGAATCTGACATGATATGATTGAAGGCAGTAGTTGGATGGGGAAAGCTGCTTCCTTGTGTGCCCGCTGAGTCTAGCATGTTCAATAACCTGAACACCTGTGTTCAGAAAAGCAATGTCATTCAGTGAGCATGAAGTAGCTGGTACATAAGGGGAGGGATTGCTGGTCAGTTCAGCAAATGCAGTCCATTTTAGAAATTATAGAGTAGAGTCAAATCACTGCATGATGCTATACTATCAAGAACTCTTTTAAATTTTCCTTGCCAATAGACTCATATTAAGGCTTGTGATGCTTAAAATATTTCCAGTGCTTTAGAGTTATTGAACCTTTTTCAGTCAGTAAGATCCTTATGAAATTTCTTCCATCATTCATGGCCAGTTACCTTTGTTTTTTCAATTACTGGTCATTTTGTTTGAGATTGAGTTTTGAGTACAATGAATACTTTTCATCATTATTTTATGTAGATTCAAGTAACAGTGAGAAAGATCATAACTCTGGTAAAGATTTATGCTGCCACCAGTATAGTTCCTAACCTTTTCTAAGACATTTTGGTAGGTGATATGTGACAACTGCACTAGGAACCCAGGGCCTAAAAGCAATCTGAGTCATCACAATTCGTTCCTCAGGCCCCCCAAATCTTTAGCCTTCTATTTCCTTGGCTTTCTAGAGCTCATCGACATCAATTGTTGCACCTCGAAATCAACAATAAGGATAAAACACAATGCTAAACATCTAGTTTTGTTTTTTTAAAGAAAAACTTGTATCTAAACACTTTTTGAAGATGACACTCATAGGTGTAAGTCATTACTGCCTTTCAAAATATAGGATGGTGGTGATTATTTTATCTGAGTATGTGAACTTAGCTAAAAAGATGGATGCATAATCAGCTTCTCCCCTGAGTACTGGTTCACCATCTCAGTTTTTATTACTATGGCTTACGTCTTGACAACTCTTCCTCTTTCTCTGCTGTCTGACATCTTTGCTCAAAGGCATCTACTAGCCTTTAGGCGACATAGATGAGCTCTTTCTCAAAAGATTTTTAAAGCATTTATGCAGATTTTAGAATAATTTGTGAAAAAGAATTAGGAATACCTATTTTACTATGTTAGCATTTGGCCAATTTTAGCCTAAGATGTTCCATCATTTGATGGATGAGGGAAAAAGAATGCTAAAACCTTTAATAATTTTGTAAATGAGTTCATCTTTCCTAAAGAGAAGAACAACAATGATCTCTCTTACTAAAAGGATTATTTGAGGGGAGGAGATGGACAGAGAAGTACAAAAGACAAGAAAAACTCTAAGGGATAAAGACTGGGACAAGTAGATCAAGATGATAGAAAAGACACAAAGAGTAGGGACGTCAAATTGCTGTCGACTCAAGTGTCAGCTTGGGTTAATAGTGCCCTTCCTGGAGGAGGATGTTCAGAAAAATTGTGAGGCTACTACAATCTGTGTAGGAAAACTGTCATGAGTAGTTAGTTATCTTTGCCACGGGTGCAAGAAGCAGGAATAGGGTGTAAGTGCTATGTATTTCCATTTCTGTTCCAGAAGGTAAAGTTCTCTGCTACAAGAAAACCAGTGAGTGTTCAGAGGAAGCAGCGCTTCCATAAGTGTCAGGGAATCCCAGCTATGTCAACATTGAGGAACCTACATCTGAATTTATATTTTCCACTGAAGAGAAAAGCCTTTACACTAGACACTTAAAATAAATATGTGGGTAGGAAAAAAAGACAAAGAAAGAAAGAGAAAGAACATGAGTGACAGAGAGAGAGAGAGAAAGAAAAAGAAAAAAAGGAAAGAAAGAGAAAGCAAAAAAGAATGAAAGAAGGAAGGAAGAAAGTACAATCTTTTAATTAGATCACATCCTTCAGATCTCCACCATTATACCTTAAAATACTGAGAGAACTTGACAATATGATTGGTGAGGTACTCTAAGTAAAGCTGCAAAAATGTCTAAGTAAAGCAGCAAAATTGTGAGGAGTAGGAAATGTATCAGAAACTGGATATGAGCCAAATATTCTCCTAGTGCTCAAGGAGAAGAGAAAAAGGTTGTATTTACCAAAGAAACAATGTCCCTTCTCCTTTCCAATGTGAACACCTCCACCTGTGCTCTTTCCTCTTATGCCCAGATCCTTCTTCTCTTCTCTTTCTAGAGGAATTTATTGAAACATTGTTGTGCCTACTTACCTTCCATTTTCCTTCTCCCATTATCCTGTCAATTCCTTTCAATGGATTCCATTCTCTTCCATAGAAATCTCACAAAGTTGCTATTTAAAGGATTGCAAAGTGTCAACTTTCTAGTACATCATTAAACATGTCCCATTACACCTTCTTTCAGGTAACATTGTGCAAGTTAATCTGTGATATCCTGTGGTTTTTCTGCAGCCATTCTACCTTTTTCTCATTCTGGCTTCTCCTTCATTGACTATAGATATCCTCTCAGATTCTGTCCTCAGACTTAACATTCCATATGCTTGATCTTAGAAATTTTATCAACATCCATGGATTAAATTGTATTTTTAAATCACCCATATTTACCTGCCTAGTCCACGTACCTTAAATATTACTGGCTTTGCATTTTAGCTGTCCTGTGGAAATATCCTTGGATGTCCCACACATAGCTCATTTCAACTCGCCCAAATAAAACTTATCCTCTCTGTTCACAGAACTGCTTTTCCTTCTGTTCCTCAGATTGGCTGACCATTGCCACTGACCCACTCTGGAGCCAATACTATGTACCCACCATGCACTGTGCTATGGTTTACATGTGTCATATCACATAATTCACACACCAGCCCTCCAAGATGGATTATTATACCCATTTTACAGATGAGGAAATGGAGACAATAAGAGGTTAAGTAACTTGTCCAAAAGGCCACTAGGCTGATAAGTCATAAAGCCAGAATTACTCCTAACACCCGACTATCCTGACGGCCAATAACATTTTCATGCCAACCTGAAGGAAACATGTATAAATAAATAAGGAAATGTGGATTCATTGTGTTTCTACGGAAAACAGGGCTAGAGCAGTGAAGAGATATTATATGAATTTAGATTTCTGTCAGTTTATCAAAGAACTTCTTAAGAGAGACAGCAAAGAAACAAGTTTCCTGGCAAAGCAATGGCTTCCAACACAGGAGAGTTGCAAAATGATCTTTTGGATAATGAGAAAATTTAGACTACACAGACTCCTAAAGTTCACAATATGCCCTGGCACTGCTGCAGTTTGTAGGATAGCTCTCCAGTAGTTAGTTTATTAATCCTGTAAAGAACAAAACAGATGCATGCAGCCATTTAGTAAATACACTACATGTTAGATAATCAATATATTTTTGTATTAAACAGTCTAAAGTCATGAAAACTTCGGTGATGAAAAGCTAGAATTTTAAATAGGAAGAAAGTGTATTTTCTATTTTAGTGATTCAGCTGCTTCAGGTTGTGCTGTGTTCTCTGTTTTGAAAAGCAGCTACCACAGCTGCTGCAAACATTTTTAAATGATCCATCACTACAATGTCATCCTGGCTGCAGCATCATCTTGTGTGGCTCAGGAAGGAAGAGGGGAGAGAAGTGTGAATGGAACAAATGGCACACTGTGTTCCAAAACTGAAGAGAGCATTTCTTGTATATCTGAGAGTAATTTTTTTGCATTGTTTGTTTTTGGGGGTTTTCTTTAAACATACACTTAATGTATTGTCTTTTAAAAAAAAAAATACTGCTTTCAGAGAGAGTGTGCTCAACACTTTGCATCATGCGATAATTATTCCTTGGGGGAGTCGATAAATAGGAGCAAGGGGCAGGAGGAGTCATTATCTCCAACTAAAACTACAGTGGGAAAATCGGAAAGGTGAGGTACCAGATAAGAGATGCTGGAATTCACGCTCGGTTCCTGTGGCCGGACAGGCTGGGCTATATGCCCAGGGCTCTAGATGATTCTGCAGAGGCCACTGGCAGGTGCCTACAATGAGACTCTGTTCATCCACTTTAATTAGCACCTCATCACTTTCAGCTTGGTGTCACCCAGCTGGCTACAGCTAGACGACACCTCCAGCTTGAACTGGGCTCCATTCCATTTTCTTGGAGCTTATCGAGACATGTGGTGCTTTCTTTAAGTGCAGCTGGTGCTGGCACTTTCATTGTAAATTTAAATCTCTGTTTGGAAAAAGGTGATAAGAACAGTTTGTTTCAAGTCCCTGGTGTTTAAGCCTTAAGCAATTCCCAGCAAATACATTCAAGGCTCCTTCTGGTTTGATCGGCTACAATTTGTAGTCATTTTATTAATAGTGGCAGTGTTCAGATTCTCCGTCATGCGATTCACATTAAGGAAGTCGCTACACTGCACCACGATTTCTCTGTGGTTCAAAGTTTGTGCTGATTGCTTTTAGCATTTTTGGTGATGCTTGTTGATCAGTGTAAGTTATGAGAAAAATACTAGCATCTGCATGCATTAAGTTGAGTTTTTTTTTTTCTTGTTTCAATGGAACAAAAAATGAGATGCTTACTAGATGCATTCTGTTTTACTGCAGTTCTTTCTCAATAACTCAGGGTGCTAATATCCAAGACTGCACAGTGATCTACATGTGAAAGCTTAATGATCTTCTGTTTTTCCATACAGTTATTGCACCATCAGTATTTAACTCATTTATTTATAAAATTTCTTATTATATATTGTGTTTGAAAGTATTGTGTAAAAATAATGTCTATTAATGTATTTTGTAACCAATTTGTATATCTCTTGGCTTTTGTCCCCGAGATTGGCAGACTTGATTAAAATATTTTTTCTTTTTAAAAAAATTTCTTCTTGTGGGCTGGGTATGGTGTCTCATCCCTGTAATCCCAGCAATTTGGGAGGCCGAGGCGGGTGGATCATCTGAGGCAGGAGTTTGAGACCAACTTGGCTAGCATGGCGAAAGCTTGTCTCTACTAAAAATACAAAAAAAATTAGCTGGGTGTGGTGGGGGACACCCGTAATCCCTGCTGCTTGGAAGGTTGAGGCAGGAGAATCGCTTGAAACCAGGAGGCAGAGGTTGCAGTGAGCCGAGATCGCACCATTGCACTCCAGAGTACAACAGAGTGAGACTCTGTCTGGAAAAAAAAAAAAAAAAGAAAGAAATTTCTTGTTAAATGCCTTTAGATACTCTCTAGGCATCAGATACCCACATTTTGGAGATAAGGAATGAAACAACTCAAATTAAAATTACTTCCTTTTTATATAGTATTCTCAGCAACCTTACAAGAGACAGGGAAAACAACCTCAACTGGATGACTGTAGTACTAAAAAGAATGTTGATTACTGCATCCTTCTAATTACTTTCTCTTTCTCTCTTTCTGGAACTAACACATAACCCCAGTGGAGGAAACATTTCTCGTGTGATTTGACATCTGAGTGAATTTAACCAGGAGAGTCTTGTTTCTGAAGTTTAAATTTTGTGGAATTATTTCCTTATTGATAGTTTATGGGGTTTCCTAATTTAGATGTCTTCAATTGTTCTTTTAACTCCAAATCACACTTTTATTAGTAACATTTTAAGTCAAAATAATACCTTAAATTGCAACCAAAGTTTTATGGACATTATCTAATATAGTTTTCATGAAAATTCTGATTTTTATAGGTAAACAAACTTAATTTCAGACAAATTAAGTTATGGGCTGAGGTCACATAGCTGATGATAGAAGAGGCAGGTCTCAAGCCCAGTCTCTGTTATACAGCACAAGGCTAGAAACCAGCTAAATGGTTCTAGACTGACCTACCTTCAACCAGAATCTTCCTCCTAAGAAACAAGAAACAAGGGCAACTAGGAGGCTTTAGGCATTCGTTTCCAGCATTATTACCACTTTCCTTGACCTGGTAGATGAACTTTTCAGAGATTGGTTTTATCATTTATAATAGACAAAATCATACCAAACTCACATGACTATTACTACCAACTAGATAAGGTAAAAAGTCAAGTATTTAGCACAGTAAATGATAAGTTACCTTCATTTCTTTATACCAAAAATATAGATGCCTAGTCTAGCATTACCAGATGAAACTAAAATATTCTTAGTCAGTTAAAAACTATATGATGTTTATGTTGACAGTTTGTCCTGAAGCAGAGTAATATTTCACATTATAAGTTTTAATTTCAGAACATATAGCATAAGCCCACCCTTTCTCTGTATAAGAAAGATGGAAAATATTTTTTAAATTATATAAGATATAGCTGACCATA
>NW_012101854.1:2832382-2834680 GCF_000951045.1 Mandrillus leucophaeus
ACCTACCTTCAACCAGAATCTTCCTCCTAAGAAACAAGAAACAAGGGCAACTAGGAGGCTTTAGGCATTCGTTTCCAGCATTATTACCACTTTCCTTGACCTGGTAGATGAACTTTTCAGAGACTGGTTTTATCATTTATAATAGACAAAATCATACCAAACTCACATGACTATTACTACCAACTAGATAAGGTAAAAAGTCAAGTATTTAGCACAGTAAATGATAAGTTACCTTCATTTCTTTATACCAAAAATATAGATGCCTAGTCTAGCATTACCAGATGAAACTAAAATATTCTTAGTCAGTTAAAAACTATATGATGTTTATGTTGACAGTTTGTCCTGAAGCAGAGTAATATTTCACATTATAAGTTTTAATTTCAGAACATATAGCATAAGCCCACCCTTTCTCTGTATAAGAAAGATGGAAAATATTTTTTAAATTATATAAGATATAGCTGACCATACTGGGGAAAGGAAGTATACATTTTAAAAATTTACTGATTCATAGTCATCATAGACAAATATTTCTATTCATATGAGCTAGCATTCACTTATATAACTACTATGTGTTTTTAAAAAACTCATTAAAAACTCATTATATCCTAACAATGAGTTATCTGATGTCTAGTTTTCATTAAACCCATTTTCCAGATAAGGAAACTGAAGTGCAAAAAGTCGAGGTCATCTAGTACAGGAATTTACCCCACTCAGCTCCCACATTGAACTATATATGCTGTGTTAAAATAATTTAAATATTACTTGTTATGACAATTTTATCAACTTAAATCTTACAGTTATGAAGAGATTCTCCTGAACTTCTGTATCCTTAAAGGATTAGATCATAAGTATATTACAGCATTTTGTCATTTATTTGTTAAAATTAGTGGTTATCAATAAAACTACTCATTGGAGTTGAAAATAAATACAAATTAAAGAAATTTAATTTCAACGTTGGATAACAATAAAAATTGTTGTTCAGTGTTTTTCCATGCTTTCCATCAGTGTCTAGTAACAATCCTTTTAAACATAATAAAAATAACCACAGATACTAGTAAATTGTTTGTGAAAGCAATTGAGGAGCTAATTGAGATTTCTAAACTAAGAAACCCCAAAAACTATCAATAAGGAGATAATTCCACAAAATTTAACTTTAGAAACAAGACTTTCCCGGTCACATTCACTCAGATGTAAAATCACTTGGGGAATGTTTCCTCCACTTGGGTTATGCATTGATTCCAGAAAGACAGAAAGAAATTAGAAGGATGCAACAATCAACATTCTGTTTAGGACTGTAGCCATCCATCTGAGGTTGTTTCCCCTGTCTCTTGTAAGGTTGCAGGGATGATATGTGGTCCTCAGCACAGAAGCTCCCGGAGAGGTGGGCAACTGCCTGGGGCAGAACCAGCTTCAGCTGTGAGCCTTCCCCTCCCTGATTTGGAGGAAGACCAAGAGTCGTGTTTTGTTAATCTGGGTAACCTCATTTTCATCTCATTTAACTAGTGGAAGTTAATTGAACTACCTGCTGAGATCTCTGACACATAGCTAAATAAGGTGAAATGAGGTTACAGTGTTCCCTAACCCACTTTTGGCCCCATTTACTGTATAGGCTGGTTTTCAAAGAGGGTCAGAAAACACTTTGAAAATGGCAGATTACATCCTACTGCTTTGTAGCTACGCCTATGTCGATTCCTTGTCATCCTGCTCCTTAACTTCACTTCCCCTTAAATATGTAGCCCTTCCCTGTTTCTTTGCCTCCATCTCACACAGATCCACTTCTCATTTTTTCAAGTCAGTTACCAACATATCCTTAGACCCTTCCCACCCATATCTATGGGATCTATTGATGTTTCCGACACATTGGGTCCACAGCTGCTCTCTACGGCTCTTTGTCTCCCAACAGATCTCACGAATCTCTCTTTTAATCTGAACAGACTATGTGTACCCAAGGTTGAAAGTTGCCTTGAAAAATAGAAATTCAACCCAGCAACTGCTTAGACTCTTTTAAAACACCAGTTTGAGAATTTAGCACTGCTCTGATTGCATTCATTAATTATTTTGGCTTTAGTAAAAACAGATATTAGTTATTTCTGACATAGAGAACAAAACATAGTTTGTGACAAAAAATAAAAAAAGAAGAAGAAAGTTTGAATAAAGCACTGTATGTTTCTGCATTGTTTTCTCTTGCAAAAGTCCTAATGGAGGATTCATTTCAGTGACTCATTATGTCCTTAAAAATGTAATTTTTCTTTTGCTCTCCAAGTAATACATGTTTATTATAGAACAATTTAAAAAAAT
>NW_012101854.1:2835085-2871920 GCF_000951045.1 Mandrillus leucophaeus
TGATCTGTCCACCTCAGCCTCCCAAAGTGCTGGGATTACAGGCATGAGCCACCATGCCCGGCCTTTCTTTTACTTTGAACCTGTGTTTCCGTCGCTATCAGTGTTTCATTCTAGGTAGTAGTAATAATAAAACCATTAAAATGTATTGCAGCATAAAAACATCTTTATGTTTATAAATACAGGAGATATTAGAGAGTTCCATTTGTACATGTGAGATAAATAATTTCTTCTTATAGGTTATCATTTTGTCTTATATCTTCATTACAACAGTATCCTTACATTTTACATTTTACATACGTTTTATATATTAAACAAATTATACATATATTTTATACATTTTATTTATATTAACTATATCCTCACATTTTACAGTGAGCACACAGAAACATTCTATATACCACACTAATTTTATTTAGAATGTTCACTTTCCCTTCCATGACTCCTCCTACTCTCTCTAATCTATTTATGTATGAATATACTCAAGTTTATGGAGCTATTTTCTTATTAATTTGTTCCTAAACATACTATAGAAAGTTGACAACTGCGTGATATTAAGAAAGAATAGTCACCCTCAGAACCCGGACTCGCCAGTAAAACAACTCTTCATTAGCTGTTTTATGAAGCTGAAACCCAAACCTAATTTTGAATGTTGTAGGATTGTTTCTCAAACTGTATCTGTTTTATAGCTTCTAATGGACACTTTTTTAAAGTTCCAGTTTTAGAGTAATAAGTCCCTTTCATATGAGTCTTACTTAGGCCCTTTAAAACAAAAACCACGATTGTTACAGCCTAAGAAGATAAGAGAGATGAACTAATCAAGATGAAGAAAATGAAGCAATCAAGATGAACGCTCAAGCAACTTTGTGCATTGAGCAACATAGAAGTATATTGACAAAAAATGGAATATTCCTATTCCTGGAGTAAATAAGAGAAAGAAAGCAGAACAATGTATATATGAGCCAATTTTTATCTGACAAACAGCTCTTTCTATTTCAAGTAATTCATTATTTTAATAATAACACTATATAAAACTCAAAACTGCATAGGAATATATATACGTGTGTGTGTGTGTATGTGTATGTGTGTGTGTGTGTGTATATATATATGTATAGTTCCCCCAGAAGCAATTAAAAATGATTCAACAATGTACAAACAGAATCAAGAATCCAGGCATGGCGAAAGTCTTTACATTTCCAAATACTGTTAGTTACAGAATGATTAGATTATAAAAATGGGAGATATGTTAACTAGGTTATTTTTTACATTGGATGTGACTTTATGTTTGAGCTTAAACAAGGTGTTTTCAAGCATGTTTCCTTTCATAAAACTTTTAATAGACATGTGGAAATGGAAGACATATGTTTAACAATTATAAGATAAGCTCATTCGAAACTCTCCTGAATAAGACTGAACATTCCCTAAATCATGGTGTCTGACTTTCAAAAGACTAAATCAAATCTTCAAATGAAAGCAGTTGTGATGCAATAAATTAAAACAACTTTGTGGCTATGTTTGATCATTTTTAAAGGGTGTACATTTCTAAATGACATAGGTTTTCATGTTTTAAATTGCATAAGTCGTCATTATAAAGATACCAGCTCCTGTCACCAGATGTACGTATACCTTCTGGGGGCTACTTCTGCACACATAATGTGAGTGAATAAATCCCTTTTGATCTTGCTTTTATAAATCGAAATTTAAGAATGAAATTCAAACATTAATTGATCAAAATCCCACAATGAATAAAAAACAAATATGTCTGTATTTCCTTATTAAATCTAATTATTTAAAGAGTACATTCTTAAATCTGAATCTCCTTTCTAGTTCCAACAACTAGTTGGACTACAGAGGAACAAAGCAGCTTGCCCATGTCAACAGATCATTTTATGTGGACTCCAGGTTTCTGAATGAACTTCAACACAGACCCTTGTAGACATCTGAACTCCATAAATCCACAGGTGTTTAAGTAGCCCTGAAGGCTGGGTCAGATAGCAGACTTGTTCCACTATGACTTTACAAGGATTTCGTACTATGTAAACAACACTTGCAAGGATTTCTCTTTACTGCTGAGTAAAACCAGTAGCAGAAAGGGCCACTTTTAGTTTTCTTCCCTAAAGTATGATATGGTTCAATTTTATTTCAGTTATGAGCTGTGTACATTAGGTTATCTTGTTCACAATGTAGGTAGCATTTTAGTCCTTTGTTCATGAACAGGACAACTTGGCACAAAGAAAGGCCTCTTAAGTGGAAAAAAAGAAATCACCATCTTAGAAGGGCATTCTATTACAATGATTTTCTGTCTTTCCTTGTAGAATTTTGAAATATCTAAATATCATTTATTTGTTCCATTGATATCGGAGGATTTACATACCTCAGATAACCTTCCCATAAATAAATTTGCATGAGGTTAGTGTAAGCAAATGAGAGATTCTACGCAGAAGATGTCTACAAAATCCAGTTTTGTTTTCATTTTGCTGCTTTTGCTTTGTTTTAGTAATTGAGCCAGAAACCAGATGCAAAGGGCAAATTCAGAGGAAAAGCTAAAAGTTTCATACAATGGTAAATATACAGTATGCTTTGAATGCTGTGAAAAACTATGATATTCAAATATCTCTCAGTAGAACATTAGTTCAGCTTAGACTTGGAAATTAGGTCTAAAGAAGAAAAGCAAGGAATTGAAAAGAAAAAATGTGTGTTTGAAGAGAAAAAAGATTACCTGTCTGAGTGGTGTACAGTAATCAGAAACAGGGAAAAGAAATAAAAATCACTAGGGAATTTTCAAGATCAGAAAAATTCAGAGGGAAAAATGTGGAGGTCTATAAGAGAAGATCTCCTGCAAATGCATAATTAACTCCAATAAAAAGCCTAGAGTCTCCATGTCGCTCATGTTTTAAGATTTTGAGTGATTTTTTTGGACATGTTTATGATAAAAGTTTTCTATCACATATTAAAATTGTATACTTTGAAGTGTATCTGATATTAAAGCAGAATAAAAATATGAACAGCAAAATGTTTCTTTATATGGCATAAATGTTATTTCTGTGCCATAGTTTAATATGCAATACTTTATTTCTTAAAAGCTGTTTCTAGGATGCCTCAAGAACAATGAACCCACTTCTCTTTAGTGAAATAATCAGTGCCTAGACAGTATTGCTGTAGGGTGCACACAGGTACCAAGGAGTCTTGTGACCTTTCTGAATTAGGAAGGTTGCTAAGAAACACTGCCCCTGCCTATAAGATAAATAAACAAACATTTAGGAAACAGAGAGCCAGATCCACTCAAGGAAACATTGATTAGCAGTGCAGTCTGATTCACCTATCAATGAATCATGTATAAATGATGAATCAAGTGAAGGACTGAGGATCAAAGACCATCAGCACAGAACTAAAGACTCAGACTTGACCTCCACAAGATCAGATATCTACTGAGCTAACACCTCTGCCCTACATATAGCACTCTCCTCACGCTTTGTGTGCACTTAACAGCTTCAAAAGTTTTTTTCTTTATCACCTTCTATGGACAAGCCACTGTGCTCATATTCTTGTAAAATCATGCTTAAATATTTCCTTTGAATATCCACAAGAAGAAGGGATTGTAATTTGTAAGAGGAGTTTGGCTTTGAAAACAAGCAAGAATTATTTGCAGCTTTGTTTAGCAAATCAGATGAGTAAATATGCCAGACAATGCATGCGTGGTCAAAACCCCTATGTGCACATTTTTCTCTCTAGTCCTTGCTGTATTTTATAGACATTGCCTGTTTACAAGATTGATATTCCCACTCGACTATAAGCTCCTCAAGGTCAGGAATCAAACTATTTTCATCTTTCTATTTTGACTTCTAGCACATTGCCCATTGGTTGGAAAGAGCCAATGTTTTTATGTGGCTCCTAAATTGTCTCTGAAGGCAATCCAAAAGAGAATTGCAAAGCATTGACATATTTGTATTAACTACTTTGGGAAAAAAATATACACATACTGAGATTTTAAAAGCTAAATCTAAATACTTATAGGCCAATACAGAATATCCACTACATATTGATAAAACTTGAAAGAAAAAAAAAGCTGTATAGTGCTATTAGGTAGATGGGAATTATTTAAAACGAGTATTAAACTATACATCATTATTTCTGTGTTACTCCCAGAATGAAACTATGGATTCTGAATTTGTCCCTTGCCTTCAAAGTTAGAGAAATCTTCCACCATGCCCTTTGTTCATTTGAACAGCACATGAAAATGTATTTCTCATGCTTTGGACATATGAGTTAGAAAACCTACCTCAAGTTTGACAGGTTCCCAAAAGATTATTTTCATTTTTAATTCTAATTTGTGATTATTGATTTCTCAGGGAAAAAATAAACAAAGTACATACCTTTTTGAAAGTATCTAAGACTTCACGAATGTAGCAGGAAGTGATAAGACTACCAGACGGAAGTAATGAGCAGGGTACTTGTATGGATTTAAAACAAAGAAATATAAAAGTGGACTGGGCATGGTGGCTCATACCTATAATCCCAGAACTTTGAGGGGCTGAGGCAGGAGGATCACTTGAGCCAGGAATTGGAGACCAGCCTGGGCAACACAGGGAGACCTCATCTCTACAAAAAAAAAAAAAAAAAAAAAAAAAAACAGATGCGGTGGTGCTCACCTGTGGTCCCAACTCCCTGGGAGGCTGAGATGGGAGGATTGCTTAAACCCAGGAGGTAGAGGCTGTAGGATCGGACCACTGTACTTCAGTCATCATGACAGTGCAAGACCCTGTTTCAAAAACACAAAAGAAAAAGAAAAAGAAATATAAAAGTGGCCAAATTACACCTGAAACTTGATATAATTAATATAAATATAAACTCATTTAAAGATATATTGAAGGCCAGGTACAGTGGCTCATGCCTGTAATCCCAGCACTTTGGGAGGCTGAGGCAGGCAAATCACCTGAGGTCAGGAGTTCAAGACCAGCCTGGCCAACCTGGTGAAACCCCATCTCTACTAAAAATACAAAAATTAGTTGGGTGTGGTGGTGTGCGCCTATAATCCCAGCTACTAGGGAGGCTGTGGTAAAAGAATCGCTTGAACCCAGGAAGCGGAGGTTGCAGGGAGCTGAGATCGCACCACTGAACCCCAGCCTGGGAGACAGAGTGAGACTCCATCTCAAAAAAAAAAAAAAAAAACAGATATAATGAAAAATAAGGAAAATGGGGAATATTACTGAAGTACAAAGAAGCTAAAATTGTATATTCGAGAATGCTGTCAACTTATATAACCATGTTAAGGTTATACTCCATGGAGTTTGCATCTGAATACTCACTCACTTGAAAAATGGACTTGCTGAGGAGGAGATGTACAAATATATACATGTATGTCAGTCTAATGCAATTTTTCTCACAAATATTTAGAAACTGATGGTTTCTTAGATATACATAATAATATATTCAATTTAGTGATATATTTAGTTTAGTAAAAAATATGTGCATGGCACCCCACCCTCCAAATATCACAGATCTGTGCTCTCATCACGACTACTTCTAGTCACAGAAGTGCAGACAAAATGGCTATTGTTGCTGCATGCTACCCCCGCCCCCCCAACTCTGGCTAAGGTGACTTCTAGAGAATTTAAAGAGTGAGCACCATTTTTCCCCTGTATTTTCATTTTTTCCTTTTTTGAGGAAATTAAAGGCTAGGACTTTCAAAAGCAACTGAATATAT
This sequence comes from Mandrillus leucophaeus, assembly GCF_000951045.1. Taxonomy (NCBI): domain Eukaryota; kingdom Metazoa; phylum Chordata; class Mammalia; order Primates; family Cercopithecidae; genus Mandrillus; species Mandrillus leucophaeus. The sequence goes on from NW_012101854.1 coordinate 2,840,787, forward strand.
GGGAAAAATTTGAAAGTGACTATGTATGCCCAGGGAAAAAAGCAGGCTCAGAAAAGTCCTGAGAAGACCTTAAATTTACACCTTAGGTGGATCATTGGCACAGAGAGTGCCTACAACACAAAAATCACAAAATCGATAAATAAAAACATTGACAAAAAACAGCAAACTCTGGGGAGAGGGAAGAATCTGGTTTCCAGAGTTACCACATTATTAGATTAAAATGTCCAGAGACTGGGCACAGTAGCATAAGCCTGTGATTGTAGCACTTTGGGAGACCAAGGCATGCAGATAACTTGAGCTCAGGAGTTTCGAAACCAGCCTGGGCAACATGGCAAAACCTGGCTCTACCAAAAAAAAAAAAAAGAAAGAAATACAAAAATTAACTGGATGTGGTGGCACACATCTGTAGTCCCAGCTACCTGGAAAGCTGAGGTGAGAGGATTGCTTGAGCATGAGAGGTTGGGGCTGCAGTGAGAAAAATCATGCTGTTGCACTCCAGCCTGGATGACAGAATGAGACCCTGTCTCAAAAAAGAGGAAAATAAATCCAGTTTTCAATTTTAAAAAAACATGAATCATACAAAGAAGCAGAAAAGAATTGTCTCCCAAAGGAAATAAATCAATAAAATCATTCCTGAAAAAGACCTGATGGTAGGTCTACTAGACAAAGACTTTAAAAAAGCACCTTAAAGATATTCAAAGTGAATTAAGATAAAGAGAAAGTCAATAAAATGATGTATAAACAAAATGGAAATATCAATTAAGAGATGGAAAATCTGGCTGGGGGCAGTGGCTCACACCTGTAATCCCAGCACTTTGGGAGGTTGAGGTGAGTTGAGATCACCTGAGGTCAGGAGTTTGAGACTAGCCTGGCCAACATGGTGAAACCGTGTCTCTACTAAAGATACAAAAATTACCTGGGCATGCGGTGTGCCCCTGGAGGCTGAGGCAGGAGAATCACTTGAACCTGGGAGGTGGAGGTTGCAGTGAGCTGAGATCACGTCACTGCACTCCAGCCTGGGTGACAGAGGGAGACTCCGTCTCCAAAACAAAAATTAATAGTAAAATAAAATAAAGAGACAGAAAATCTAAAAAGAAACTTAAAAAAATCAAGAGCAGAAAAATACAATAATTTAAATGAAAAATTCACTAGAGGAATTCAAAGGCATATTTGAGCAGACAGAAGAATCAGCAAACTTGAAGATAGGACAATGGAATTATCGAGTCTGAGGAACAGAAAGAAAAAAGATTGAAACAAAATACACAGCCTAAGGGACCTATGGGACACCATTAAGCAGACCAACATACACACTGTGGGAGTCCCAGAAGTGGAGGAGAGACAGAAAAAAGAAGAAAGAATATTTGAAGAAATAATAGCTGAAAACATCCCAAGTTTGATGAAAGACATGAACATGTACATCCAAGAAGCTCAAACTCAAAGTAAGATGAGCTCAAGGAGACCCACATGAAGACATGTAATAATTAAACTTTTGATTGAAAGACAGAGACAAAGAGAGAATCTTGTAAGCAGCAAGACAGAAGTAACCCATCGCATACAAGGGATCCACAATAAGTTTATCAGATGATTTCTCATTAGAAATTGTAGAGGTCCAACAGCAGTGGGCAATATATTCAAAGTGTTAAAAGCAAAAAGGCATAAATCAAGAAGTCTATGTTCAGCAAAACTGTCATTCAAAAGTTAAAAAGAAATGAAAGGATGGTTAGATAAACAAAAGTTAAGAAAGTTCATTGTCTCTGGAACTGCCTGGCAAGAAATACTTAAGAGAGTGTTGCAGGGTGAAATGAGAGACTGTATAGTAACTGAAAGCCACATGAAGAAATAAAGACCTCAATAAAGGTAAATATATGGTCAATTATAAAAGCTAATATTATAGTAACAACATTTGTAAATCTACTTTTTGTTTTCTACATGATTTGAGCGACTTAACATATTCTTCTTTTTTTTTTTTTTTTCTGAGACACAATTTCACTCTGGTTGCCCAGGCTGGAGTGCAATGGCATGATCTCAGCTCACTGCAATCTCCGCCTCCTGGGTTCAGGCAATTCTCCTGCCTCAGCCTCCCAGGTAGCTGGGATTACAGGTGTGCACCACCATGCCTGGTTACTTTTTGTATTTTAGTAGAGATGGGGCTTCACCATGTTAGTTAGGCTGATCTTAAGCTCCTGACCTCAGGTGATCCACCCGCCCTGACCTCTCAAGGTGCTGAGATTAGAGGCGTGAGCCACTGTGCCCAGCAACTTAACGTATTCCTAAAAGTTATTAGAAAAAGGAAGCAGCCTAATAGAAAAATGGGTAAAAGGCTAAATAGGCAAGTTATTAAATAGTGTACCCAAATAGTAACAAGCTTATGACAATATTCTCAACCTCATTAGCTAGCAAGAAACTGTACATTAAAACTACAGTGGGATACTACTAACACCCACAAAATAGTTTTTTAAAGAAATGTTTTAATAACAATACCAAGGATGTACAGGGATGTGGAGCAACTGCAACTCACACACAGCTGGTGAGAGCATACAACACAGTCATTTTGGAAGGCATCTTGGTTGTATTTTCCAAAGTGGAATGTACTAGAAATTTTAGTCCTAAGCATATCCTTTACATAAATGCATACATATGCACATTAAAAGGCATGCACAAGAATGTACATAGCAACTTTATTCATAATAACACCAAATGCAAGCAACACAATGCCCATCAATAATAGAATGGATAATTAAAACAATGAAGTGTTCTAAAGTAGGGCACTATTGACCTTGTGGGCCAGATAACTCTTTGTTATGAGAATCTAACCTGTACATTGTAAGATATTTAGTAGCACCCACTAGATGCCAATAGCATTTCCCTAGTTGTGACAAAATGTTTCCAGTAACCACTAAATGTCTCCTTGAGGGATTAAATCCCACCCCCTTGAGAATAACTTCTCTAAAGCAATAAAAATAAATTTCTGCTACATGAAACGTAGTGGACAAATATATAATGTTATGTGAAAACAGCTAGATACAAAAGAGTACATGCTATAGGATTTCATTTAAATAAAGCTCTAAAACAGGCTAAATTATATGATAGCTGTTGGAATTTTTATTACTTTTGAGAGAACAGTGACTAGGAGGAGGCATATGGAAGATAGTCTAGTCTAGGTGAGATTCTGTATGCATCCTAATCTGGGTAATGCTCACATGGGTGTGTTCTTTGTGAAAATTCATCAAGCTATACTTTTATGATTTTGCTATATATACCCTGCTTCAAAAAAAAGACTACTCAAGATTATATATTTGTGAACCTAGAGATGAAGAGACACATAATTCTAGAATATGAAGCAAATGTTAGAAAGTTACTTTAAAAATACAAACAGAAGGGATTCCGACATCTGAAATTGGAAGAGAGAAAAATCGAGCTTTGTTAGAACCAAAGATGACAGAAAGAGAAGTGACAACGCTGAGTAAAAAGAAAGAAAGGAAATCTTATTTCCACAGGGAATAGAAAAGATTCTAAAAGAAAACATTTTAACCCAGGACTAGAAAGTAAAACAATTTCTACGGTGGTGGGCGCTGCTAATTATCCACTTGTTAATTTTTTCTCTCATTCTTTCTCAACCAAGAGAACCCCAAATTTATTCTATGCAATACTGTGCCCACGAAATGTTGCATTTTTCAGGTCTCCTTGTAAATAGGGTTGTCCAAAGTGATGTGGCCGTGAAAGCTGGTATTGCTGCAGTCACCATATAACACAAGATGACTGAAGATGGAAATCGGTGCCAAAATGTAGTTAAGCACAAAGAATGAAACGGAGTCTCTGATAACCATAGAGGCCTTCATCTTCACCCTGGACTGGCTGTTTCTGGCATTTTACATGGAAGGAAGAAAATCTCTCTTTTAATTTTTTTTGAAAAGGAGTATGTGCAATAATTTATAACCTTGTTTCTTTCTAGTTGGAAATAAAGACTGCTCATCTCCAGTAATGTTTCTGTTATCCTTTTTTCAGTCTAACATTTTTATTTTTTTGACCTAATATGTAGAAAACTCTCATGACTTTGCATATGTGGTTTGAATTAATGAAAAGAAGAAAAGCAAGGGGTAAATATTGAACACACAAAAGAGAAGGTGATTTTATGTAAATAGCTTTGTAAAATAACCAATGAAGTGAAAAACACTTCAAATTTTTCTTACTTTTTTTTTTTTTTTTTTTTTGAGACGGAGTCCCGCTCTGTCGCCCAGGCTGGAGTGCAGTGGCCGGATCTAAGCTCACTGCAAGCTCCGCCTCCCGGGTTCACGCCATTCTCCTGCCTCAGCCTCCCGAGTAGCTGGGACTACAGGCGCCCGCCACCTCGCCCGGCTAGTTTTTTGTATTTTTTTAGTAGAGACGGGGTTTCACCGTGTTAGCCAAGATGGTCTCGATCTCCCTACCTCGTGATCCACCCGTCTCAGCCTCCCAAAGTGCTGGGATTACAGGCTCTACTTACTTTTTAAATATCAATTTTCAGATAGTTTTGTATGTTTCAAAAATTCAAAATTCAGTTAAATGCACAGAACTTTATTCTGATAATGACAGTCTATTGACTGAGATCACATGGGAATGAGAAATGTAATAAAAAAGAAATGCTTAGATTATTGCTAGAAAAAAGTATGCATAAATGAGAAATATTTGGACCTAGACATACTACAGTACAATGTGTTTCTAATTGTTGAAAATCATCACTGTGCAATATTTAAACTTAAACTAAGAATGCTTCATTTCTAAACTTGGAAAAACTGATTTCAAGTGAATAAAATCATCTTCAAAATTGGATATAATGTTCAATATTCTAAGTTCAGAAAGAAGTTTTAAACAGCAAGGCGTTTAATATTGCCATCCAGATACTATTCTGATCTGCTGATGTGGAGTTTACTACTGACGTCAATCAGAAATTTGCCTAAGTAGGGACTGATGAATAGAGTATACTTCCTTTCTGGATTTCTTCCTTTATCCCGAAACATAACAGGAAGGTCATCTGTTTTAGAACAGAAGAGTATGTGAGTAGTATAAAATGACCTTGAATTATGATCTCTTCTGACATCTAATGTGTAATAAGTATTTTTAAAATCTAGGAGCAAATATGTAAAACTACAGGTAAGTGATAGACAAAAACTGAAAGAAGGAAGAAAACTCGTTTTTAAATAACAGTGTAACTCAATCCAAGTACTAAGAAAAATATTTGTATCTAAATGTGATACAGTTCTAACCAAGAAGCAGAGTCATTCAGCCTCCAGCAGGTTTGTGAAATGTATTTCAGGAGCAAAGAAATTATCAAACAAATGTACTCCACTCCTGCCCCACAATAAAACTAAATGCAATAGCAAGATAGCTCAGCAGATGCAATGTGAGGTTGCCCTGCATGTCAGGATTACAAGACAGTGTATAACTCTAGCCAAAATCCAAACTTGTAGGCAAAGCATATTTGCTGCCCATCAAACATAGGCCCATGGTTGCAATAAATACTTATCTTCATCTCACACTGGCTACCTGCCTATCTTTAATTTCAGGCCCTTGAAATTTTATCTCATTAACTATTAAGATACGCTTGTGCTCTCCTATTTTTAGGGCTATTTCTCAAAAATGTTCTATTTGTATAATACATCAAAAGAGAAGACAGAGTGGCTGTATGTTTCTTCCCTTTGTTGGGATATTTGGAAGGAAGGGAGTGGAGGTTATTTTGGGCAAGAGTTTGTCTCTGGTCAGCTGAAACACATCAGTGAAGTAATTTCTATTTACGTCTTGGCTTTGTCACTCAGTCTGTAATAAGCCAGAACTATCAAACAGAAATCAGAACACAAATCAGTAATGGTTGCCAGAAAAAAAGAGACAGGAGAAGAAAAATTCGATTTATAAGGCAGGAGGGAGTGGTCAGTGGTCACTTGTAGCACAAGCCAACGGTTTCATCAGAAGTTTGTGTCAGTGGACGCTATACACTTATTCAAAAATCCTGTAGCTTACTTGGGGAGAGAGCTTATTAATTATTTAAAATGTGGGGACAGCTGTATTGTTCTCAATCTGATTCTCAGTGTGAAGACATTAAGAGGCAATGTGGGTGAGTAGGACAAGGTAGAGGCACTTTCTGAAACAATTTTAATATGCATTGCTCACTTCACTTTGAAATCAGCTGAATACTAGAATGTCAACAGTCACAAACTTATGTCTCCTTCATGTTTTGACAATGTTCAGTGATCTAATAGCACCAAGTTTTGCAAACTCTCCTGCCTAAATGCCAATTCTGCATATTAAGTTAGCTCTGTCTCAGTAGGGGTGTCAGAATCTTGCTGATTTTCACTCACTGAAGTGTAAGACTTGCTTCCATCAATCAGCAACATTCTCAGCAATTTATCCATTCCATGTAAACTGAAACAAGATAATGTGTCCCATTTTTAAAATCTGGTCTATAGTCATCATTTTAAAAAGTATAATCTGGAGGCTCAGTCCCTTATCCTTCTTCTGAAGAGGGACAGTTTATCTTGAAATGACTTTTCCCTGGACAAGAGCAAATGCCCATGCTAAAGCAACTGTCTCATCATCTGCAATCTGCTTCATGGGATAAATAATACAGGCACAAAATGTTACTGTTGAAGAAAATCTTAAAGATCACCTGTGACATTCATTGCATGTCACCACTGAGAAAACAGAACTCTGAGAAATTAAGTAACTTCCTCAACAACACAGCATTTTGGTGCCAAAGTGTGACCTGATACCCAGAAGTCTTGATTACCAACCAGTCCACCATTCTTGTTGTCACACCTACAAATATTACTGGAAAACATGGACATCGACACTTCTCTTTTACGAATTCTCTCTCTATACAGTTTTACTTCATTTTACTTTTTCTGCACCTTGGAATCTTTTGTTTTAATGCATCAGTTCCCTTTCTTGGAAATGTCTGTGCTAAAGGCCATTAAAAAAGAGTATTCAGAGCTGACACATCCCAAATAATGAAGCTGCTAACCTACATTACCATCTTATACTTAATAAAATTAATTCGCCCATGTAAACCTTGAGTAGGCAAATTTGCACTTAGAACACACAGAGAACCATATTTGTGACACAGATAGATAACTATTAACTCCTTTTAAGCTTTCAAATGCCTTAGGATGTCAGAGTAAAGAATCTGAAAACTGCAACTCTAATTCAAATGAATCAGGATAGAGCAGATGGTTGAAGAAGGAACACAAGCAAGAAGGAAATCTCCTGTTCTCCCTTTCTGATTACTTTGCCCACAGAGGAATAACGATTCAAAGAAAATCAGTAATCATGGCGGATGTCATTAGCATATTCCCAATAAGGGAGCTTACATAAAAATTCCCAGAGAAAATGAATGACTACTTACAGATCAATGTGCAAAAGGCGCTCATCTCCAGCTGCCTCCCTTCTCCCAAAATGTGAATGATTTAAGACTTAAAAAATTGAAGTTTGTAAAGTTATGGGCAAATACTAACGTTTGTTTAAGCTAATAATGAAGATTATTACAAGCACAATAGAGCAGGCATATTTTCAAGTTTGTCAGTAATTAGTAGTACCTAATGTTTCACATTTCTAATTGCATTCCATTTGGGCTGCAACAAAATCCAAAGACTTATTAAAATATTGAATAACCCTCTCCCTCTCATCTCTTCATAATGGTTGATTAAGCAAACTGCAATGAAGCACCTTCATTGTTTATTGTGAATCCATGTGGTAAAGTGTGTTTTTCTCCCTCTTAATTGATGAGCAGAAATCACTGAAACAGCACATCAACTCTATAGAAAAACTTGCATAAAACAATTTTAAAAGGGGAAAAATTTCAACTCAAGTAAGTAGGAATTTAACATGCTTTTGCTGAGAAAATATTTCAGAAGATGGGCTCTTAACTAAATGCTGTGCAAGAAAATGACAGATGCTTACTTAAAGTTATACGGAAAACACCTGATGAGTTTGTCATTGGTAACCATTTCTCACTGCTCTCCTGTACAGTTTCTAGATTTCTAGTTCTGGAGAGGGTACAAACATCCGTTGCTGTTTGTCAAGTTGAATATTTAACCCTCAAACACAAGACAGAAGAATTCCCTTTTATAGGAAGAATAGCAGTTACCAAATATGCAAACACCTTTATCAATAATAAATCTCCGTCATAAATTAACCATGAGACACCATATTGGCAGGTCTTCTTGTTAAATAGAGAAGAGCTAGGTAATGCCATCATTGATTAGACCAGTAGGAAGCAGATGGTTAAATAACACAATAGGAAATGTCACAATCGTTTTAGTTTTATTATTGAAACCCAAACTTTCAGTGGCGGTAGACAGATTGTCTTCATTTTTCATCCATAAAACAAGCATCTTGAACATTTTATCAAAAAGAACTTTTTCTTACACTGGCATTGCAACCAATAAAACCTTTTATGCATGGCAAGTTGGCAGAAACTATTAATAAAATGTCTGTCAACTGCAAACGCTCTTTTTTTCTTTAGCAAAAAAGGGGGAGAAATCATTAATTACAGTTTGTCACACACAAAAGACACTATGATTGTTCTGATGTCTTAACAGCCTGAATTCACCTAGTGACCACCTCTTCTGTGGATTTGAAAAGGGATGGGTCGTCATCCATCTAAACAAAAAGCTGCAGAGCTCTCCGAACACATTGCCTGTGTCTGCCTGGGCAACAAATGTGGTATTTTAGGTTGACTCTGAAAGAAGATTATGAATATGGATAGAATGCAAATACTTCATCTATCTTAATCAGAATACAGGAATTCAAGCTGTTGAGGAAAAAAAAAAAAAAGACCTTAGAATTCCCATACAAGGAAAGAAATGTTATAGTGCTTATTGAATTTAGAAGACAGAGATTAGAAATGAACTTAATGAATCTGTTCATCAGGAGGCAAGCAACAGACTTAGCAACAAGTGTAGATCAATTACCCTGATGACAAATAAATATAATGAACTTTCAAAGTGGGAAACAACTGTTTAACACAATTTAAGAAGAAAACAATGTATTTTTTTTCCTTTTCTGGGTTTGCTTCGTCCTCCCCTTTCTATCTGATTATTTTTTTCTTCTACTAACCATTTAAAAACCCTTTTCATTTCCCTGAAATGATCTTTCCTCACACAAGCTCCACATAATGGAAAAGAAAGAGCACAACTACATAATTTCTGTAACCAAATATAAAGAGAACAAAAGGGCCAGGAATGACTTATATAGGTTCCTCCTGAATGTGCAACAAGATTTTTTGCAATAACACTGTGTAGAAAGCTGCCAGTTTTCTTTATTATTTCTATTTATCTGCTCCAAATACGTCAACAAAAAGGTCTAGATAGCTGAGTTCACCTGTCTTGATTCCCCATTTCCTTTCACTTTTAATAAATGCATTTGCTCCAGGCACTAGCATTTTGAAATGCAAGAGGTTTCTTTGCTTGTATATTTAAAGAGACTTTTCAATTTAGTGAACTTCTTAATATGAAGACTAATAATTACAACACATCCATGTTGCTATGGTTTTATTAAAAAAAACATGGACTATAATTATTTTATGAGGTTCATTCAAGGATATCTTTATGCACAGTAGGATATTTGAGGAGATGAAATAAGTCTAATCTTATAGAACAAAAAGGCTTTTTAATAATCTATAAATCTAAGAAGGTAAGAATAGTTATCGATTCTTAATCTAAAGTTTATTACAAGTTTATGTTGTGATATATCTAGATTCAAATCCTAGCACTACCTGTTATGAGCTGTGTGACTTAATCAAATTGTTTAACCTTTCTGTACCTCAATTTCCTCATCTGCAGAAAGAGGAAACTACTGATGGTTACTTCATATAAGAAATGAAATGATGCAAAGTATGTGAACCTAGAACACTATCTGGACAGAGGAAATGTTACGTAATTGTTAGCCATTATTAACTGGTCTATTTTTGTTTGATCTAAAGCCAAAAGTGAAAAGATGTGAACTGCTTAAAAATTCAAAGGCTAAAGCATACAGTGGATCACTACTCATTCTTGACTGCTGACAGAATAAGTATGGCAAAAATTTGCGGTGGCTCATGCCTGTAATCCCAGTACTTTGGGAGGCTGAGGTGGGCAAATCACGAGGTCAGGAGATCAAGATTATCCTGGTTAACACGGTGAAACCCCATCTCTACTAAAATAAATAAATAAATAAAATAATGTAAAATGAAAGTAGGAACCCTCATCATGAATGAGCTACTGTGAAGGACTATGCCATTGGTAGATGGATGGTAAAGAAAATAGTAATGTTGTACTTATCAAGTATGTGTTGTTTTCTCTCAGAACAAATGGCTGCAAAAATCTAGCAAGTATCGTGAAATTATCTTGTTATAAAGTTGGAATTCAAGGTAAGAAGTGAACATGCTCTTTCTTACCGTATGCATATGTACCATATGTACATATGCATATATTAGATACACATTATTTATATATACATATATATGCCATCTTTATAATCTTTGTTTTAAAAAACCCTATTGAGTAGAATTTTTTATTACCACTGGTTAAAAATGTCATATCACAAGAATCTGGCAAGCATTCAGAACCATTTAATCTTTCATCAAGGCTTAATCAGAAGAGGTTTATATCTCTTTTGTGCATTGTCAAGTACCCACCACAATTTGTCTCCCCCATACTGGACCGACAGATTGAGCGAATAAGCAAAGAGCCAGAACAGTTGAGTGTAATTGCAGTGTCAGCACTGTTAACTGTATTTATGAGAAGAGAGTTAACACTATGACATTAATAATTTCATCAGATTACACATGTTTGCTTGACAAACAAGCAAGCTATTCTCTTTAAATTATCTGTGACTAGTGCTGTTTTCAGCTGGAGAACAGCCATGAATTCCAGTTTAAAAAGAAAAATAAACTCACCAAAACACCATTCAACTTACATTGTTATGTTTGGGGGAAGAAAAAAAAAATTAAGTCTTTAAATATTTGCGTTGAGCCAGACTTTATAAATCCTGGTTTCCTGTCAATAAGAAAGAAAAAAAATGGTTAGGAACGTACAATAAAAAGGAAGGGCCAGGAAGCATAATAATTGTGTCTCACTGTACTGTAGTTCAAAAATAGCTTCAGGCAGAGACACGAAGTCTTTTAGTTTGCCTTGACTTTTTAAACCACTAGATGCTCACCTGCAGTGGTTTCTGTGATTTGTGGCAGCTTACCAAAGGCACAGGATAATAAAGACAGTTTGTTACCCTCTAATTTTGGAGGGGCATAACACATGAAGCTTGTACAGCAATCTCTTACCTACATATTTCACTCCATAAGGGGAAACAATAAGAGAGAACATGACATGTATTAGAGAAGTAAATTACAGTGTTATACTCTTTGGTCCAATAAAGCATTGTGGGCTGTCATGCTCCTGACTACTGAAGTGTTGTTTTATGCTACAGCTTAATCAGCTGGGTCTAGGCTCTGCTTTTGCAGGCCAGTGCCTTAGGCAGCATAAATGCTGTGATTCACACACGTGATCACAGAAGCCTATATGGTGAGATCCACACAATCTGCCATGTAAGTTATTGGCCTGAATGATGGATCTCCTTGCAGTTAATTTAGAAGATAGAATGGGACTTGAACCTGGTTGTTAAAATTATCACAAAACATTGAACCACCTGTTTGTCTTATTTAATAGGAGCATCTTGCTGGTGTTGGTTCTAACAAAGCTAATGTTTCATCATTTGAGCCTAGAATCTATGCCCTTGTGAGAACCCCACAAGCAGGAAGCATCTGTATTTATGAAGCTTACATGAGACAGCATGATGTGAACGTGAATGCAAAAAGTTAAAAGAGATATATTGATTTCATCACTAGCAAGCCCCAAAACGAAAGCTTACCACTGCTGTAAATACGTGCAAAATTGGGTGTCAAAAGAAAGTATTTGGCTTACTTGTTTTAGTAATTCAGATAGCCTTTTTATATTCACTTTCATTATTCTTATGACAGTATTGTTAATATAACGAAACCAAAAGAATGATAGTGATACATTTTATATCTATATGTACATATGTGTATATACCTAGATAATCTCCATTTATAAATATATATAATATCTGTTTAGAAAGAATGAATGATATATCCTTGGACTGAAAAAGAAAAAGAATCTTAACTCAGTGTCAGTCTCTTAGGAATCATATTGCCAGAGTTTTGTACGGAATGAAGAGGATAAAGTATTTACAAAACAAAAAGATAAAACACATTTCCCCACTAAGATGGCTATTATTAAAACCAAAAACAAGTGTTAGCAAGGATGTGGAGAAATGTGAACCCTTGCCTGTTGCTAGTGGGGATGTAAAATGGGAGCAGCCACTGTGGAAACAGTATGGTGGTCCTGACAAAATTAGACAAAGAACTACCATATGATCTAGTAATTCCCATTCTCAGTATATACCCCAAAACATGGAAAGCAGGGATCTAAATAGATGTTTGTACCACAGTGTTGATAGTGGCATTATTCATAATAGTCAAAAGGTGGAAGTAACCCAAATGTTTATCTACAGAGGAATGGATAAACAAAATGTGGTATATACATACAAAGGAATGTCATTCCTCTTCAAAAGGAATAAAATTCTGACCCATGCTACAACATGGATGAACTTCGAAGATATGCAAAGTGAAATAAGCCAGAAACCAAAGGACAAATACTGCAGGATCTCACTTATATAAGAGGTGCCTGGAATATAAGAGGTACCTGCTTAGAGCTACTGTGACTTGAAATTCCACTTTGGTGAGAGCTCGCATTCTGTTTTGCAAATGTGTTGTATACCTTATAAAGTTTGTATCCTGGTCCGGTCATCGAGGCACAGAGCATGTTTCCACATTAACATCATTTATAACAGCAGGAGACTGAAACCTAGAATTGAGAAAAATCTGAGTTTTATTTTAAAAAAGCCACAACAAGTTTTTACTTTCTTATATCTACCTCAGCTTTTGTTCTTTAAAATGGGATCAATGTCATTACATAATTTTCATTAAAATCATGTAAAAAGCACCACGCTGTGGAAAAGATGGGCCTAAATGCTCTGCAAAGATCATTGCACATAAATCAGATCCTTTCCCTCTACCTGTAGGAGTTTCTGTTCCTGTTCTCAAGGAGACAGACTGGTGAGCATGCAGAATTACAGGAAATGCAGAGAACAAAATGGGCAGAGCAACCAAAACCGTGGTGTTTGCATCAAAAACAGGTCAAGAGTAAGCTTATTTTCCTATGAAATTAAAGAACATGATGAAACTGGAAAGAGCATGTCAGACTGGTAGCACCTTTTTAAGCCCAAGAAAGGCTGCCTCATTAAATATTAAGACCTTGGAGGAAAAAGGTGGATTTACACTGATAAAAGGTTCATTTAAACTTCCATGAGGTCAATAAATTACCACTTAAGATGCCATTTCCCAAAATGAGTCCCGAAGAATGCTTGTTTTAAATGAGGGTGGGGGATAGAGGGAAAAACTCCCGTGGTGCAATTTATTTATGCACTGTATCTCAGATGGAGTTTGACAAGAAATGTTGGCCAGGCGCGGTGGCTCAAACCTGTAATCCCAGCACTTTGGGAGGCTGAGGTGGGAAGGATCACTTGAGTCCAGGAGTTTGAGACCAGCCTGGACAACATAAGGAGGAGACCCCATCTCTACAAATAATTAAAAAAGTAGCCAGGTGTTTTGGTGTACACCTGTGGTCTCAGCTACTCAGGAGGCTGAGGCAGGAGGATCACCTAAGGCCAGGAGGTTGAGGCTACAGTGAGTTGTGATGGTACCACTACACTCCAGCCTGGGTGACTGAGTGAGACCCAGTCTCAAACAAAACAAAACAAAACAAAACAAAACAGACAATAAATTGTTGAGCTACCAAAGGTCCTGTTAACCCCTGCAACAAAAAAGGTTGCTGAATTTAGCTTAGTCCAGTCTTTTCCAAACTTGTTTGGCCTTCAACCCCTTTCCTCTTCCTCTGCACATTCATCTACATAACAAATGTACAGAGGGCCTCCTCCAGGCCAGTCATTGTTCTAGGTCCTGGGGATTCATCAGTGAAGAAAACAAAACTCTTCCTTGACAGACTGTGTAATTAGTAGGAGACAGAAAATAAACCAATAGATAAATCAAACCAGAAAATAAATCATTTATATAATATATCAGAAAGAGTGAAATGGAGGAATGTTTTTTAATGGCAAGGGGAAAAAATTGCTGTTTTAGAGAGTGTGATCAGGGAAGCTTCTCTGATAGGATGATACTTGAGGAACAGGTGAGATATGCTGATTTGGTCAATTGCTGGAGGACCAATGGAAGCCCCAGGGAGTATGAGAGCAATCATCACCTAGAGAGTGAGCCCCTCAACACTTTCTCCTGCAGAGAAGGAGACTTAATATTGATAGAAAGTTCTACAAGGTGGCACTAGCATTAAGCAGTTCTAATAAGAGATTGATTTTACCAGTGCAGATAGGGAAATTGCTCATCCTCTAAAAGCAAATTAACTCTTCGGGGCCCCTAGGGTGTTGTTCATTTACTAATTTATTTACAAATTGTTTGCTCCTTGGCCTCTAATTAGTGACATTTTGCATGGTGACCACATGTTTTGGAAGTGTGCTACTCTCAAGTCCTCCATTTCACATTATATGGTGGCCGTTTATCTCACTCCTCAAGAGGGAAGCAGAGCGAGGGAGCGGCTGGTCATACCTCATTTGTCATAACCAGAAAAGGATTCATCAAGCTGCTGAGCCACATTGAGAGGAACGATGATAGGGGACTGGCATGTTTGCTGCCTGATTCAATTCTAGATTTCTTACAAAGGGGCTCCATTGGTGATTGTTGTAATTGAGATATCCATGATAGAATAATTTAGAAAAGGTAGAAAGTTTATGCTACCTTATACTACCTAAGGACACATCCCATTTTCCATTCTCCTGGTAGAAATATTTTCTGCTTTTAGAGCCAGCTATATTGTTTGTTGGGTTCTATGCAAAATGAAAACGTGAGATTACCTTATTTAAAGACAGAAAACAAAATAGTGTTAAAGGTCCTAAAATAGAAAACATTTCTTTTTTCTTTCCTCCCCAGTCTCCTTCTCTTGACTTTATTTTGCCTTTTATTTGCTATTTAACATTATTCTAAGAAAATGTTTAAGTTATTAGCATGAATTCTATCACTCGGCTTTATATTGTGCAATGCCAATTTCAAATGCAAATATAAGCATTTAAGGCACATGGAATTACTGAAATAACACAATTCATATTATGTAGCTTGTGTATGCATATGTATTTTATTCTCACCAGAATAGTGAAAACCCTCCACAAAACTTAATTGTTTTTGTCTGATTTCTTGATGCATGCATGTTCTACCTTCACTTTCTATCTTACTGATGAGTAAGGAAGACCTTAAAGGGAATAGAACTGTGTGTTGCCTTATATTTTAGTTACCTTCTATGTTATCGTCATCACCCCTACCTCAGTCACACACATAACACACCGATGTTGTACTCACTTTGAGACTCACTGACCTGCCAGTCATTATGGGTCCGCCAGTGTGCTCATAAGGCATCACAAATGTTATATGTGAATGAGGAGACAAGAAACAATAGACATATATATTGCCTGTGTCTCCTCTGCTCCCATGCATGCTCTATTGTCCCATTAGACTTCACTAACAAACACAAGTTGAAAGAGAAAATAATTAAGGATTTCAAGGTAGTGACAGCAATGCATGAAAGCAAGTGCCAGGCCCTCCCTGCATGAGGCCCTGTGCATGGGGTACATGCCCATGAGGCCAGCTCTGCCATCTTTTTACAGAATATATAACAGGAAACATAGGAATCACACACGAGGGTACTGCCATTTCATAAAGAATGTTCTCAACACTCTTCCTTCATTAATTTTCTAGATGTGCCCAAACATAACCTTTAGAGGGTGAAATGTTTACCAAGAATATATATTATTAGTTGGAAAATAGCTTCAGGACTTGGTTAGAACAACTAACCTCAGAAAGTCCCCAGCCTACATGCCCGTGTTTTTTCAGGTTCAGTTCAAAGAACTGTTGATCCACTAATGGAATAGCTCATCTGTCTTTGAATGTATGCAGTATCATAGCTCATCTTTCCCTCTTCTCATGCTAAAATCATATTTTGATTAAAGTCGCTGTTCATCCTTCCTTTCAACCACTGACACATTCCTTGTGCATCAAATTCCTGCTTTTCAGAATGATTAAAATCTAGAGTAACGGAGTATGGTACTTCCACGGCTAAAATGAATTGGAGATCAATGCACAAAATCACACAAAGACAACAAGCCTGCCAGTAATTCTGACACCCCGTTAACTGCATCTTAGTATCTGGTGGACTTTGCTTCTCCTGGCGACAATGTAGCCCTCATTCTGCTCAAGACATACTGTCTTCCATTCATGGAAAATCACTTACAATCACTTCGGAAAAAATACCTAAGTGATATGGAAAAAAAAAAAAGCTGCTTCCTGGCACATTCTTTTTACCACTCTATCTGCCATCGGACCTTCTATTGACCTTCTGCCCTATTCACATCCATGTTTTGTAACTGATGTGGAATATGCAGCATTTTGACAGACTGTTCGTACAGATTTACTGTAAACCTGGTGCCTGCCTGCTTTGTGGTAGAAATCATATTACCAGATTCCTAACAAGAAGGCTTATGATGTTAGAAACTGTTAAAAACATGAATGAAAAAAGGTCCCTTCAAACAGAGCCTGAGGAGCTAGTTCAAGTAACAAAGCCCTGTTTTCCATCTTTTATGTAAAGCAAATGGATTAACAACAACTGGCACGAAACTGAGCTGACACTCTGACTCGCTGTGCCAGGCAAGCGCTCTATTGAATTGTTTGCACCAGCCATTTCTTGTGTGCAAACAGGAGGAACTTGTTCAGGCAGCAGCCACTCTGAATGGTATGCGAGGATTTAGTGAAATACATGCTCAGGACAGCTTTCTTAATCCTTGCAAGTCTGCCCAACAGAGGGAATTCCAGGGTGACAGATGAAGGAAGCGTCCAAGTCTTTCACTGAATACAGTCAAGTCCAGAAAAGAAAGTTGAAGGGACTTTGTTATATGTTTAGTTTATGCTCATCCAACAAATACCTTTGTTAGGAAAAATAGTTTGATGAATGATGGTAATAAACAGGCTGGTACTACCCACTGATTAAAGTGTCATGATGCCTCTTTAGAAATCAAAGGAGTTACCTTGCTAATGAACTAAATTAGACTGAACTAACATTCATGTTAATAATTATTACTTACAGAGCTAGCTGTGTTAGGAGTGATAACGATAATGTGAAAACTGAATATAATAATAATATTTCTCAGGCACATATCCTCTAGTTTAAAGCAAATTTGACAGGAGCATGCAAGTACCTCAGTGGCCCAATTTTGAGAAATAGAGGGAATTTTTTCATCGTAAGGATGGTAGATTAGGTCCTAGGTGAGTAATGAAAAGAAGGCTGAAAAACAAAATTCCTTATTAGAACCAGAAGTGTTAACCTGACAAACACATTCATTCAAACTCTTTAGCACATGAAATATATGTATGAAATACATATGGTACTCATTTTCCCTTAAAATGAGCCATGGTTAAAAAAAAAATTACATTCTCAAGGTTAGAAATAGAGAAGATATGCATTGGCAATAATATTGATTTTTTTAAAAAAATCTGCTGAAAGACTATTATTAGACATAAATTATAGTTACAGTGAAAACTAGGAGCTGCTTTTAATCCCCTCGGGGGTGGAAAGTTATGTAGGGTCCTTTTTGTCATTGTCAAGGTGTAGAAAGAATGAAAAAGTCTTCGGTGTATTTCATTATTAGTACACACGAACAGTTTGAACTCTTCATTATTGGGTTGTCTTTTTTCATAGTCAGTACCTTTTTCAGGCTCCTTCTAAGAAACTATTTGACAAGGAAAAAAATAGCCTTCTTGGTTTGATATGTGAGTATATACAAGTTCACACAGGTTTTCACAAGAAAGTAAATGAAGAGCATGGCCTGCAAGCTTAATCATATTAACTCTGAATACAATCAAAGCTTCAATGTTTAACTCTATCTTAGTACTGAATGTGAATGGAAAACAAAGACTATACTATGAAGATATTTCTTAGTCTTGCAGAAAATTTTTTATTAAATACAAATTACTACCTCTCAAAGTAAAATTTACACTATATCTATAACAATATGAAATATCTTATTTAGCTACAACCAGATACTATTACTTGACTGTTTTGAACATAGAACAAAATCCTCCTAAAATAAGAAATCATAGACAAAATGCCACTGGTACATTGGAGGATGTTGTCTTTCTTTGAATTAAAGCCACTACTGACAAGCCATGCACAGTGGCAAGCACCTGTAGTTCCAGCTACTTGGAAGGTTGAGGCAATAGAATCCCTTGAGCCCAGGAGCTCAAGGCCAATCCAGGTAACATAGCAAGACCTTGTCTCAAAAAAAAAAAAGAAAAAAAAGCACACACACACACACACACACACACACACACATACAAGAAAACCCCAAAGATCAAATACTTCTCAACATACAAATGATTAGCGAGATTAATGATTACCTCTTTAACATGTCAGTTCTCTCAAACTATTACTGTTAATAACCATGGGTAACTCACACCTTTATTTTCTTTGTGTAGCGGGGAAGAAGTGATCAAAGTATTTTATTTTAAGTTAGTAATCTCACTTTTTTCATCAGAGATTTTTTGATATGATTCTACTTTCCACATGTTTCTTATTTGCTGCTTTGTCTTTTAAGGCAAGCAAAATGAGTCAAAAGCAAATCATGTTCCATGTGAATACTGGACTTTGACACTGTTTGGACCAAATTATAGAGAAAACAATATTCTGGAAATCATTTTTTTTCTTTAAACACTTACAAAGTGTCAATGTAGGCCTCAGTGAATCAACCAAGCACATTTTTCAAATTATTTCAGTAAAGGGTGAGAAGTTGTAAAAACACCTTTTAAAATCTCAACATTTTATAATAGCGTATTCCAATAATGGAATAATGTATTCCATTGTTCCAAACGGTAATGCTATCTCTTTATCTGTTTGTCCATAATGTATGTCTGTGCAGACTTAGTATGGGTTTTACCTCATCGTGCTAAATGAGCAAACGGGAGATTTTAAACACGTCTACATTTTAATATGTAAGCCTGTAGCCTGCTACGCACAGCCTTCTACAGTTTATAGTGAGATGTTTCACATCAATTAAAAAAAAAGATGAGAGAATGGGTTATTTGAAGAGTTTGTTTCCTTGTAATCAACTCTAAAGAGACCAAGGTCATGTAACAGATTTCTTTTTCTTTCTTTCTTACAGGGAGACTATGTGAATGCAAATTGCTTTATTGGTGAAGGGAATTAAAATTATAAAAAGCCGGGCTTAAAGAAGTGCAAAATCAGGGCTGTGTCGAAGCAGGGACAATATAATTGTGGTATGGATTCCCATATGGGACTAAATTATCTAGATTTTAGTAATGTCAGCAGTTCTGTGTAGTTGCTGGAATGCGGCCAATGTGCCATATTTGCTTCATTTTTAAGATGGTTCTGATTCTACACAATGTTAAATATGCAAAAAGCTAAAATTGTTCGGGTATCATGGTGGCACTTCTCAGATACATGTCTTTGCATGTCAGAAATTTTATTTGACTGTTAAACAGGAAGTGACACCAATGTGACTTTATTTTTCTAAGCAAAATGCCATTTGTTATCATTTCTATCTAGGCTATAAAATCTTCCCAGTAGGGGAAAAAAATACCCTTTTCTGTGAGTACATATCAAGGTTGTCTTCCTTTACAGTGTACCATTCAGTAATACTGTTTTGTAGCAACTCAATAAAGCTGATAGTTTTTCTGGGTAATTACCCACAGTCCCCCTGCAGGACAAATTAGCATTCATGACCTGAATAATGCTTACTAGAAAGAGTTCAATGGAATTTACTTAATCAGAATCATTGCTTTCTCTTGGCTAATTTTTTTTTTACCTAGTCCTCAATGCCTGCTAATAGCAAATATCTTTCAAGCCAGTGTTTGGTACCTGGTAGAGAAAAATGCAGGAATCTTTACATTTTGTAATGTATTTGTGAGTCTTGAAAAAATAAATGCATGTTTTTTATATCAAGTGTGTGAAAAATTAAGATATCCATCTTTAAAATTTCTAATTAAACTTACATGTTTATTTCTCTTTTAAATGCTTACTGATTTCAGAAAGACAGAGAGAGATTTTTCATTTTCCAATTATCCCTCAATTGTTTCTCAATTTGTTGAAGACAAAGCTAGAGGATTGGTCGTGATTTTGTGATAGATGCTTGGTAATCACCTTGTATTCTTAGGCATCAAAAATTAGGAGAACTTCGAACAGACAACGGGTGTTGTTTTTGACAATTTGACTAATTCTTACTTTGTTCTTGATGATTTATTTAACAATTTTATGATTTGAATCAAAATATATGAAATGTAGATACTAGGGTATTAGAAGAAAGGAGGAGAGAAAGTAATATTCACTGAGCTTCTACTACTTAGAAAACACTCTGTCAAGTAAACAGTATATTTTATTAGTTCTTGAAATGGCTCAGTGAGGGAAGGACTAGTATCTCCATATTGTTAAAAGAGGAAAATGAGTTTCAGAAGATACTTACTCCCGGTTATACACTCAGCAATGAAGCAGAACCAAGACACGATCCCCAGACTGCCTGAATCAAAAGCTTATACTTTTTTGTTTTTGTGTTTATGCGCAAAGATTTTAGGTTTTTAGGAAGGCAAGAAGAAGAAGTTCTAAACCAATTGGTTCTAAACCAATTCCCTTGACTGAATCTTTAATTTGGAAAAGACTCCTAACCTGGAAGAGGAAATGTTTCTAAAATGCAGCTGCATATCAATGTCTTTGGAGGACAGCTCTGTAGACAACAACCAAGATCAGAGAGGCACAGCAATGGGGCCGTCCTCTAAAGTTTATTTTAGCTTATTTCTCCCCCCTTCCTGTCATCTTCTGTGAATCTTCACAACCCAGTGGAGTAAAAGGCAGGTGTGAACTGTTGAGACACAGGCTCCCACAATGGAGCATTACTGAGGGTTGGGAAGTAATCCAGTCAAATCAAGCTGAAGGACAAAAGTGTGAAATAAGATCCAAAAATAACAAAGTAAAAGCAGAAAGGTCCTTTGGGGTTTCTATGCACTTAACTCAGTGGAGACACGGAATTTCTATAGGATGGGGAGATTTGTCTGGGGGCTTAGTTTGTATAGCAATCTCAGTTTTTACCTAGGTGGTATGGTTGTTTTGGGTTGCATGTTATGTTTGTTTAGAGTACATGTTTATTGGAGGTGACTTGGGGAAAGGCTCTCAGAGATTATGTGGGGGAAATTACAGCCCCAGAAAGAAACCTCTAGGCTTTTCCACTGATTCGATTGCATAGTTTGAATGAATTAAAACAGTTCAATACAACTGAAAAGGAGGATTCACTCATTCAGGCCCTTGTGCCTTGCAGTGCTGAACTGAATTTGGTACTTAATTTTCCGGGGGTGCAAAATGGTTATCCCATCTCTAAATCTAAATAAATCAAAATGTTTTTTCAGTTTCGGGGGTTTCAGAAAACCCACAACACGTTTTTCGCACAGATTTTCCTTCCAAACACTAGAATATTGCAAGGAAAATTCAATCCATATGTTTCAGAGTCACTTACAGTTGTATCAAAATCTTGTGTTGCAATTGACATTTGATGTTCATGAAGTTTTCAGAATGCTTCTTATTTGCCTTTAACTCAGAACATAAAGTTGATTTGTCAAGCTTATAAGTATCAAAAATCCCAAAATATTACATTTGAGTTGAAGACAACAAACTTAAAATTCTGCATCAGGCATTAAATTTAATAAAGTTTTTGTCTTACTATTTCTATGGTGTTGTGTACTTGCAGATATGCACTATGCCTGATGACATGGAGTACAAAGATACAGTATACTTTTGATATTGACATGGTGAGGAGAAAGTGAAATGATAGAAAAACAAGGACACATATTTTTTATTCTGATATTCCTCTGTGATTTAAATATTAACAGCATATTGTTTATAATTTAATGCAAAAAATATGGGCACTGACAGCCCATATCTAATTTTCTTCTTCTATCCTTCAACAATCTCCATTTAGTTTCTGGCTGGTACTTGGCAGCTCTTCATTTCCTGCCAGTGTGCAGGGAATGATGTATCTTCTGGTCAGTGGGTCCCTCCATGTCATCACAAAGACAAGACAACACTGGGAGGAGGAAAGGCAAGAGAAAAAAATAAACCATTTAAACTGAAGCATCAGTGTCTTTGGGTTGGTTGTATAAAAGGATCTGCATTAGTTGCTATTAATGCTATTTTAGAGGATTCTAAAATTATTATGTCCCTTTGTTCAAGGCTAATAATGTGGTTCTGCCTTTGCTTAGAACATGATAATGGTGCCTTCCAATCAGAATCAGCTCAGAGAGGAGAATCGTGTTCCTAAAGAGCCAGGAACCTCAGGAAAAAAAAAAAAAAGTCTTCTGTTAGCACAAAATAAATAACAGTGTTCTGACATTTGTTTCTGACAGTGTCTATACAGATGGTATAGGAGTGGGTCATTCACTTTGCTATGTGACTTGTATATGTGGGCTCTTTTATAGTTTTCATTATTCTTGTTTTCAATGTTTCTTCCCTTAGAACAAAAGTGATGCATGTTTATTGTGGAAAATAAGAAAATGTTTGTAACTAAAAGAAGAAAATATTTCTGAAGCCTCCCTTTCTAAAGATAACTGCTATTTACATTATCATATGTTCCTTCATTGTATTTTATACAGAAACACTCATGCACTGTATTTTTTATAAATATGAGGTTATACAGCACATACTGTCACTGGCAATATAGAGTAACAGAAGATTATGCTATACGTTTTTAAATCTTCTTCTCTTTTGATATGCTATATTTTAGATGGCTGTATGTAGTTCATTGTTGGAATGAAATATTAAATCAAATATTCAAATATAATTATTCAAATGACTGCATGGTACTCCATGGTCAGAATGAACTATTTAATCATCAAAATATTCAAACATAATTATTTAAATTTAATATTTCAATATTTTAATTCTCAGGCTATCCCAATACACTGGTTACATAAACAATACTTGAAAATAAGATCTTTCCTTCAAATCTTTGCCAGTGTGAATAATTTTTTCCTTAGAATAAATGCCCATAAGTGAAATAACTAGTCAATGTTTTAAGGCTTTTGAAATATGTTTACAAAAGTAGCATGCACTTTACTTTTTTTATCTTTTCAGAATGACAATAGATATATGCCTCTGTTTCTATGGCCTTCACTTGATCCTTGTCCGGATAATTGCAAGAGGACCAGAAGGTTGGGAATGTAGAATACGGTGGGTGGCCAAGAAAGACAATTACACTGAAGAGTACAAAGGGACTAAAATGCACGTCTTGTTCCAAGACTCTTTGTTATTTAGATTCCTGCATTTTCTTCCTGCATCTTACTCAACACCCCCTATTACTCCTGCAAACTATTACCTGACTTATAGTAGGAGCCCTACATGTTTTCCTTGAATAAGGCTAGTTTTATAGTGAGCTCTGATCATCTGACAAAATAATATTTAATTGTAAGAAATGTTTTCAATAATCATAAAAATTCTTGTAAGTCTAACATGGGTCAACTTCTATTTGGAAATGTAATCCTGTGTGAAGTGCCTATGGAGTACACGGGAATAATGTGAGTAACTAGGGAATGCAATCATTTTATCCCTAGTTAGGAAATGGGTGAGACAGGAAAGCTAAGTGGAAAAGTGTATAGACCCTGTGGGAAAAGGTCAGAGTTTACCCCCAACCCCTCCATTCACTAACTTTATGACTTTAAGCAAATGACTCGAGCTGCCGAAGTTTCATGTCCCCCTCTGTCAGGTGCTTATATACTCTACGTGCCATCTCAGTGGTGCAGACACACTATCTTGCATATAGTGGGTGGTTAATAAATAGTAAATACTTTAGCTGTTTTTAGACAGAGAAGATGCAAGGTACTCACTGAAGGCTATTTTTAAATGCGTTTAGTCCATTTCAGCCAGAGGTCATATTGATTAAGAATCATGTTCTGCTACAAGTAACAACAAAAAAAGAGTAGTTCAAACTAATAAGTCTTATTTTCTTCACCTACATAATTCCACACCCAGAGGTAGACCTTGTTAGTGGTTATTGGTTTAAGAATGTCAAAACTGGCCGGGCACGGTGGCTCATGCCTGTAATCCCAGCACTTTGGGAGGCTGAGGTGGGCGGATCACAAGGTGTAGAGTTCCAGACCAGCCTGCCCAACATGGTGAAACCCCGTCTCTACTAAACATACAAAAATTAGCCATGCATGTGGTGCGCGCCTGTAATCCCAGCTACTTGGGAGGCTAAAGCGCTTGAACCCAGGAGGTGGAGGTGGCAGTGAGCCGAGATCACGCCACTGCACTCCAGCCTGGGGAGAGCGAGACTCCATCTCAAAAAAAGAAAAAAAAAAAAGAATGTCAAAACCAAGATGCTTCAGATTAATGTATCGTTTCCTCTCAGCTACCAACATATGGCTGCTGCCACTGCTTTTGTCCACTGCTTTGGCCCCATGTCCCCATTTCAGGGAAGGAGAAAGAGAAAGTAACCAGGAGGGAAAGGAAGCACCCAGGTGAGAAATCCAGAGCAGACTGTGAATATCTCATTGGTGACTGCCACCCCTCACTGCAAGGAAGAGATGAAAAGCTGGGCACCTGCTTTTCTAAAGAAAACCAGAGTTACATTCCGTCCGCCAAAGATGCCTTTTTCCTTTCTCTGACCATACCTCTTTCACTTGTTTGCTTTCTGTTCGTGACAGAGTAGGCTCAGCTGGCATGCTTTGAGGGGAGTTGCAAATCCCACCCAATAATTCTCATCCACCAGTGTCTGTGAATGCCTAAAATTTCAGCATCAGTGAATTAAGCTACCACCCACTATATGTTAAAATGCATACATCTCTGGGAGAAAAGTTAGCACATTGCTTCATTTCCATACTTAACACCTTAGATAATCAATAAAAGCATTGATTAAATTCCCTTAAAGAGAAAATTAATTGAGACTAGGTTTTTAGCGAGGAAGGATGGAGAGTTCAGTTCTGCGTGACAGGCGCTAGCCAGGCAGGCAAGAGTAGGAACGCATGAAAGGACATTAAGTGCAGGAAGGGTAACGTGAGGCTGCAGAGAGGCAGTAGAGGCTGTTAGCAAATATTAGATAAGCACCTCAGAAACAAACACCACCTTTCATAGTGTGTCCTGGGAGGAGATCTGATTGCTCTTTTTCTCTTTAGTCCTCATCGTGTCTGATCACACGCAAAACTCTATATTAATACACATCGAACATTCCAAACCACAAAATAGATAACTAGCCCACCCTGTGCCTGACATTCTGTTAGACCTCACTTCAAGCTTCACATTTTGTGAAGCCCAATGTGGTTACATTCAGGAGCCACTAACCAGAGAAATGGGAAGTGTTGGCTATGCAGGCTACTTCTCAGGTGAGAGTCTTCTGACTTGATGTTAAGATAGCAGAAAGAGATGTCTCAACATTTGATAAGACAGACAGTGTAGCATTAATGTTCTGCTCATGATTTCTAGAGACAAACTGTGTCTTCGAAACTACGTGACTATGGAAGAGGTATTTAACTTCTCCGTGCCTCAGTTTCTTCACCTGTAAACTGGCCATAATAATGGTATTTAGGCTTGGCGTGGCCGAGGAGGCTTCTGTGAGCTGAGATCGTGTCACTGCACTCCAGCCTAAGTAACAGAGTGAGACCCTGTCTCAAAGAAAAAAAAAAAAAAAAAGGTATTTATCTCTTTAGTTTGTTGTGAAGATTAAATGAGGTATATAACAAGAGCTGCGAACTGTGTCTGGAACACAGAAGTGTTTGCATTCTTTTTTTCTATCTCAGCTCTTTTCCATAGATACTAATAATCATGTCTTATATTTCCATAGTTTTTTACAATTTCCAAAGCATTTCCCTGTGTATTTACTCATTTCAGGGAGGTGGGTCATTTTTATTATGCCCATTTTACAGATTGGGTGAATGGAGTCACAGAGTTTATGCTCATGCCCAAGGTCACATGGATAATAACAAGGCAGAGACCTAAATCCAGATATTTGAAGACAAGTTCAATGAACTTTGTTAGGCCACATTGACATATTTGGAAGCAAAAGTTTTGGAATCATGGCAAAATGAACATGTCTCACAGTTGATTCTATTTGTGTGTATTCCTGATTCCCAAAAGCTGAGTCTACCTATAGGTATTGTCCAGTGTTCTTGCCTGGGTAGGTGTAAGAAGTGTTTGACTTCCTCACTCATATGTAATTTGTTTACTATTCCAGAAGGATCACAATTTATTCCATTAGTATTGAATGACCCAGTAATTATACTTCTAGGAAAATATCCAAGAAAAGAATCTTTAGCAGTGAAAGAAAAAAAAAAAAGTTGTATAACAAAAGATACTAATTTAGAGCTATATGTAATAGCCAAGGAAGCAACAAATAATCTAAATATTCTTGGAATAGGATCAGTTAAGTAAACTCTCATACATCAACTTAATGAAATAATGATAATGATAATAACTACTGTATGTTGAGCATCCAGTATGTGCAATGCATTTTACTAGGTCCTTTCAAATGGCATCTCTTTTGATTTCCTAAGAGTTAGGCATTACTGTCACCCCATTACACACATAATGCCCCAAAGCCAAGATGGTATGCCCAGGGTGACAGAAATGGCTAATGGCTCATCCTTCAACCTTTCTTGCCTCTTTATTGCCAAGGAGCCTGATTTTGTTTGAGAAGAAAGGTACCCAGCACCAGAAGATAAATCAAGAATAGTCCAAGCTGATAAGAGCACTTCCTATCTCCTTGCAAGTAGTAAGTCTAGGCATGGGCATGTGGTATAATTCTTGTCAATAAGATTTAAGAATAAATTTTCTTGGGGCTTCTTGAAAAATCACTTCCTCAAGTCTTTTTAAATTTTTTTTTCCTTTTCCCTTTTTTCTTGCCTTTGAACATTTTTATGAGAGTAGATGACGCAGGAGGCTGAAGCAGTCATTTTGGGATCATGAAGGGATTAGAAGCAAATGATGAGAAGGACAAAGTAAACAAGAAAAGTAATCTAGGCCCCCAGTGACTGCAATTAGCCAACAAGCTACTCTGGTATTGCCTGCTGCCTTTTGGGATTTTCTTTGTTTGTTTTTTTATAGAAACAATACATATCCTTTTGAGATAAATCACTATTCATCTACTGTTTAGTACTAAAAGCAATTATACTAGGTAGGATTTGATAAAGCTGTGAGTGATATAGAAACACCATCGCCGCCCCTCCTCCACACACACACACACACACACACACACACACACACACACTAACTTGAATTTAAACACCTTTTAAAGTCTCCGATATGGTTTGGCTCTGTGTCCCCACCCAAATCTCACCTTGAATTGTAATCCCCATAATCCCTACATGTAAAGGGAGGGACCTGGAGGGAGATGATTGGATCATGGGGTGGTTTTCCCCATGCTGTTCTCGTGATAGTGAGTGAGTTCTCATGAGATCTGATGGTTTTATAAGTGTTTGACAGTTCCTCCTTCACACTCTCTTGCTTGCCTCCATGTTAGACATACCTGCTTCCCCTTCTGCCATGATTGTAAGTTCCCTGAGGGCTCCCCAACCATGCAGAACTGTGAGTCAATTAAACCTCTTTCCTTTACAAATTACCAGTCTTGGGTAGTTCTTTAGCAAGGTGAAAACTGACTAATACAGTCTCTCTCATAAAAAGTCCATGATAGGCAGGATGGCACAAATATGGCATTCCACCAAGTCCTGAGAGACCCAAGCTTTTCCAGCTTTTCATTCCCCAATCTCAGGACTGTGCCCACCACAGGGACCAATATGGCTACTTGATCTCTCCAGCCTTTGTGTATGCATTCCAGCCAACAGAAAGAAGGAAGGGGCAAAGAAGAACATATGCCCTCACTTTTAAAACAAGCCAGAAAGTTTCACACACCATTTTATTCACATCACATTGAATAGAACTGCTAGCTGCAGGAAAAGCAAGGAAACATCATCTTTATTCTGGAAGGTCATGTACTCAGCTAAAAATCAGTGATTCAATCAGTGGGGAAAAAAGTGAAGAACATACAGAGGGAAACACAAGCAGTTGATGAATCCATATCTGTCTGACTTTAAAGCTATGCACTTACTGCTACATTCCACAGTCTCTTGTGGCTAATTATACTATATAGTAATGTAGAAAACGTTATATTATTTTCTATCCTTTAAAACTATTCACAATTAAAATATATTATAAAATGAAAAATGCTTTTAATATGTTATACAGGATAAAATTATATAATATATACAGATAAAATTATGATTTCAAAAGAGTCAAAGGAGTGGTTGTATTTGAATTTAGGAACATGAATGAATCACAGATTTCTTCCTACTTTTCTCTATTCTGAAGGCTTCTTTAATAAGGAAGTAATCATTTTGTAATAAAAATATCTCATACTTACCTATATATCATGTTAAAATCATAGAAACTACTCAGTCACTGAACCTTTTTATATATAGCCACTAAGCAGAGTCTGTAAGTGGTGGATTTTATGTAGAAGAAAAATGATAAATAGCATGTCATTTGATGTTTCATAATTTTTGGTTTTTAACTTTCTGGGTCACTGATTTCTCAAAGAGTTTTCATTCTTTCCACACTTTAGTTAGGTGATTGAGGAAGGTGTCAGGCTACTGAGACATGGGAGAAGATGATGTGGAGGAATTAAATCCTTCTTTTCTTTTGACTGAGTATACAAAATACACAGTATGATTTTGTAGTCCTTCCTCTGTGTATATTAACCTCTGTCTGCTGTAGGCAGTATTGAGAAGATATTGTTATTGGCATCTAAATGAGATACATACTTGTATAATAAATGCTTTTTTTTTTTTTTTAAACGGAGTCTTGTTCTGTCACCCAGGCTGGAGTGCAGTAGTGGGATCTCAGCTCTCTGCAGCCTCTGCCTCCTGGGTTCCAGGGATTCTCCTGCCTCAGACTCTTGGGTAGCTGGGATTACAGATGCACGCCACCACACCTGGTTAATTTTTGTATTTGTAGTAAAGATGGGGTTTTGCCATGTTGGCAGGATGGTCTTGAGCTCCTGACCTCAGGTGATCTGCCTGCCTCAGCCTCCCAAAGTGCTGGGATTACACGTGGGAGCCACCGCACCTGGCCATAAATATACTTTTGTATGTACTGATTTAATAAAATCAGTGCTAGGAATTGATGGAATGGTTAGAATCAAGAAACCTAAAAAAAAAAAAAAAGGGAAAAAAGAATTGTTGGTTGATAGTGATTAAGGAATATATTGAGGGTGCTAGGAAGAAACATTACTGGAGGAACATTATAAATATAACACGTCAATTCAAGAGCTCTTCTTCTCCATTTGGTGAGTGCACATGCATTGTTGGCTTATGTGGCACCGGGAGAGCCAGCAGCACAAATAAAGGAGGTGTAGAATCCCAGGATTGTCCTGTAGCATAGGTGATGCATAGCTTAAGAAGTTATGTTCTGTATGTGGTTTAAGCTATACTTTTTCTGTCTTTAATATGTACTTGCTTGCTGACTTTTTAAGAGGAAAAGGGATGAAAACAACATTGAAAATGATTTAAACCAGTGAAGTTAAATGTAATTCTAATATGACAGATAAAAATCCATATTTTATCTCTTAAATTATTAGGATGATAAAGCTAACCCTTGCTTGCTTGATTGTTTTGTATTTATTATCCAGTCCAATAAATTGAGTGTACAAATTTTACTCTTACTCAACTAGAAACCTATGGCTCATTTTTAGTAATTTATTTACATTCAAAGGCTCAGTAGGAATTTCATATCTGAATATGTTCTAGAGAAGACATCCTTTTTTTTGTTTGTTTCCAAACTATACAATTCAAGAACTGTAAAGTGGTTGAGCCTACAGTTAAAAATATGGCTTCTCAATGGCAATACAAAAAACAAAATACCTGCAAAAAAATTTGACCAAAAAATGAGCAAACACTATATGATGGAAGTTCAAAAACTACTGAAGAACAAAAAAACACTTGCATAGATAGAGAGGCATACAATTTTCTTGGATAAGAAGATATATCATAAAGATGTCAATTATCCTTAACTTTACCTATAGTTATTATGTCATAGTAATATAAAATACTGATTGAAGTATTTCTAGAACAAGATAAGCTGATACCAAACTGTTTATATGAAAAAATAAACAACCAAATAGAGCCAGGAAGTCTTAAAAAGAAAAACACTGAGAGGGAACTAGATATTCCAGTTATTAAAACATCCTATAAAGCTTCAATAATTAAAGTATTATAATATTGGCATGCATACACACACACACACACACACACGGAGAGGGAGAGAAGGAGAGAGATAGCACAATAATTTGAATCTATAACTCATCTATACCTTAAATCAATATTTTAAAAAATAACCCAATAAAATATGGGTAAAAGAAATCTACAGCTATCTCACAGAAAAGAAAATACATTTAAATAAGACAAAAGATGGTTGATCTCACTCATAATCTGAAAAATACAAATCAAAATCACCTAGACTTTTTTCATGTATCAGATTGGCAAAGATCTGAAAGTTGGATAATACCCTATGTTGGTGAAGATTTGAATAAACTAAATCTCTTCCACTTCCATATAAATAAATTTGGCAATAACAGAAAAAATAAATAAATTTTAAAACTCGGGCTGGGCGCGGTGGCTCAGGCCTGTAATCCCAGCACTTTGGGAGGCTGAGGTGGGGGGATCTCCAGGTCAGGAATTCAAAACCAGCCTGGCTAACACCGTGAAACCCCGTCTCTACTAAAAATACAAAAAAAAAGTAGCTACGCTTGGTGACAGGAGCTCATAATCCCAGCTACTCAGGAGGCTGAGGCAGGAGAGTCGCTTGAACCCGGGAGGTGGAGGTCTCAGTGAGCCAAGACTGTGACATTGCACTCCAGCCCGGATGAGAGTGCGATAATTCATCTCAAAAATAAAAAAAA
>NW_012101854.1:2872265-2902315 GCF_000951045.1 Mandrillus leucophaeus
AATAAATAAATAAATGCATACAAACATACAAATCCTCTGAAACTGAAATTGTGCCTCTAGAATTAATTTGAGAATCTATTTAGGATTATACACATACATGTGAAAAACTACATATTAGAGCATGCCATTACAGTGTTTGTGTGTAAAAGCAAAAGATAGGAAAGAACCTAAATAGGATGACATCAATAGGAGACAGTTTAAACACATAATGGAACAACCATATAATGTAATATTTATCCAAATATGAAAGAATAAAAAAGGCTTCATGTATAAATATCAAGCATTTTTCAATTTATATTAACAACAACCACCAAAAAAACAAAATGCAAAACAGTATGCATAGTACACGACATTTATGTTTTTAAAATGGGGGCAGTGGGGAGGACATCATGACTCAGGCCTATAGTCCTAGCTACTGGAGAGGGTCGGGGGGCTGAGGCAAGAGGATCACTTGAGTCCAGGAGTTAGAAGCTATAGGGAGCTATGATCGTGCCACTGCATTCCAGCCTGGGCGACAGTGAGAACTGGTCTCTTAAAAAAATAAATAAAAATATAGGTGATGGAATATATACATTTGTATAGAATATCTTCGTAAAAAAGTACAAAAGAAAGTAACAAAACTGTTTATCTCCAGGGAAGAACATTGGGTGGTTAGGGGACAGAGGTAAAAAGAGACACGTCTCATACTTTTTATATCTTTTGAATTACAATCTTTTGAGGTCATTACTCTTCAAAAAATAAACTAAAATATAACAAATTTTAAACACCTTAGCTTGTAACTCACAGGCATACCCCATAAGGGTGGCTGTCTCAGATACGTATTTTCTAATTGAAGGGAGAGTGGCTTACCTCTCTTCGAACAAGTAGGCTTGAAATCTAAATACAAATTAGAGAGTACCGGGAAGAAGCCTAACATTCCGCCTGTGTAGTAAAAATGTCAACATGGACATTCCAAAGTGCACTATTTTGCACTTTTTTTTTTTTCTGGAGACAGAGTCTTCCTGTGTCCCCCAGACTGGAGTGCAGTGCTGCGATCTCAGCTCACTGCAACCTCCGCCTCCTGGGTTCAAGCGATTCTCATGCCTCAATCTCCCAAACAGCTGGGATTACAGGCATGTGCCACCAAGCCCAGCTAATCTGTGTATTTCTAGTAGAGATGGAGTTTCACCACATTGACCAGGCTGGTCTTGAACTCCTGACCTCAACTGATCTGCCCCCTTCGGCCTCCCAAAGGGCTGGGATTACAGGCATGGGCCACCACACCCCGCCTCTAAAGTGTACTTTCTGATATAATGTATAAAATGTCTTCCTAACTCCATTTTCAGTAGTATCGTGTTGTTAGCTTGAGATCTACTTTAGTGAGAGTATTTACCACAGGGAAACAGGAAACGCTACACATCAGGGCTTTATTATACTGTGGGGGACAATGGTAGAGCCAGTAGTAAGACCAGCACACCACTGGCTTAAATGTTCTAACTTTTGCCATGATTTTCTTTGCAACTTTCAAATTACTTGACATTACTTTTCTAAAACATGGGTTGATATTTATCTGACAGTGAAGCTGATGAGAGATGCACGATTAGGAAAGATAAGCATAATGTGAGTTGAATGCTAATAAGTAAAAATGTATCCTCATCTTGGTGTGCAACCCATGACACGCACTGAGAAGACCAAGAAAGTGGAGCTGCCACTCACTGTGTCTTCCCAGTTTAATTGGACAAAGAATTTTCTCTGTTTCCTTTTTAGACAATTACATAAATGCTAAAGAAGTAAAATTAAGCAGATTTGCAAGCTTATTTTGTCTTCTTGCATCATATAGTGCATTTCATTTAATATTTGCCTGTTTTATTAATAATTGAAAGCAACTTTGCAACATATAGGCATGCAGAATAACTTTTGAACCTATGGGAATTAATGTCTAGTGAGAATGGTCTAGGAATAATAAAAGTTATGATATAAAAACCTTGATCAGCTATTTTGCAGTTTAACTATTCCCTGTAGATATTTTCCTCACATTATTACCCTCCTTTCACTTGAAATTCATACATCAAATTCATGTCAATATTATAGCTTGATAGGTAGCAAACTACTTAAATATAGATATATATATATTTAGATACAATTAATTTAAACTTTTAAAAATATAAAGAAAGAAAAAGCAGAATATCATTACACATCTTCAAAAAAAATTACTTTGAATGTAGAGAAAAGATATTTAATGTTTAACGTCATTCTGTGTTAAACTTTTAGCCCCAATTAGGAATCTCTTCTATTGAGATTTTTCTCTGGGAGGGAGATTTTGCTTTTTGGGGAATGTTTGTATTTTTTTCTGCTTTAAAAACAGTTTCTACTTATGTAAATATGCCTACCTTGCCATTACCTGTGTCAGTAATGCCCAAGGGAAAGTCTATTTTGAATATACACATTCTCCATATTTGGAAACTGTAAATTAAATCAGATATTTGTGTCTGTTATTAAAATTCTAGAGTAAGTTCGCCCAAGGGCAGAGCTAACACAAGCACACCTCCTTACACTGCTGTGATGCACTGATTGGCCTTATTTGAGGGAGTTGTATTGACCGTTTGGAGACACCTCTGGCTACAGCATTTCTCTGGCTATCAGGTTAATGGATATGTTTGGGTGGTATTAAAATCAAAATGATCTTTAAATTACATCTGGCTGCAAAGTTGCAAAAGCAAAATACAAAATCTATACATGAAAATCAGAACGTTTTCATTCAATAAAGTCGAATTCAGCGTTTCCTCTGTTAGGTACTGTTAGTATCACCAATAAAATACCAACCGGGTTCTGCTCTTTAGGATCCGCAAAAACAATGCAGATTATTTCCTCACTTGAGCTTGTCGCACAGCCTTGCTCAACGGGTTTCCTCATCTCAAAGTGTTGTCAGTCGTGGCTGTAGTCTTTGTTTAACCCCCCAAATTCATATTGAAACTTATTTCCTAATGAGACAATATTAAGAGGTGGAGTCTCTAAGAGGGGTTTGGGTTGCTTCCTAAAACCAGCCCTCGTGAACGGGATTAGTGCCCTTATAAAAGCGGTTGAGGTCGGGTGCGGTGGCTCAAGCCTGTAATTCCAGCACTTTGGGAGGCCAAGGTGGGCAGATCACCAGGTCAGGAGATGGAGACCATCCTGGTCAACATGGTAAAACCCCGTCTCTACTAAAAAATACAAAAAAAATTAGCCAGGTGTGGTGGCAGTTGCCTGTAATCCCAGCTACTCAGGAGGCTGAGGCAAGAGAATCACCTGAACCCGGGAGGCAGAGGTTGCAGTGAGTGAAGATCACGCCACTGCACTCCAGCCTAGGGTATAGAGCAAAACTCTGCCTCCAAAAAAAAAAACCAAAAAAATGATCCAAGGGAGCTGCCTTGCCCTTACCACCATTTGAGGACAAAGTAAGAAGAGATCTTCTTGCAGGTAGAGAGTGAACCCTTACCAGACATCAAATCTGCTGACAGCTTTTGATCTTCCACCTCCATAACTGTGAGAAATAAATTTCTATTATTTATAAATTAACCAGTCTTAGGTATTTTGTTAGAGCAGTTTGGATGAACTAAGAGAGTTGGAGAAAAGAAGTAAGATACAATTGGTGCCAAAATGAGTGATCCCATGCTATAGGAATTACATAGAAGGTAGCTGAGATTCTTTAGAATAGAAACTGACCCTTATTCATATTGGTAATCTGAACACCTGGAATATTTCCTGGCATATAATAAAGACTCAATGAACATCTGTTGCAGGATTAAAGTAAATAAGTGGTTCATTGTTGGCTGATGCAGAGGAAAAATCTTATGGGTAAAATAGAATTTTAACTCTATCTTGAAGGATGGGCAGGATTTGTATTAATGAGGAGAATAGGAAAGGATACTATAAGTGAGGAAAATGGCAGATGCTAAACCCCAGAGAAGTAAGAAGTGTGTTTTAAGAGGGCGATGAATAAGATTTCCAGGCTAGTGCTAAGAGCACATGGAGCCAAAAGTAAAACCTAAATGTTGCTAGGAAAGGTGAAAAAAGATTTACGAAGAGCCTTAAAAACTAAGCTGAGGAGTGTGGACTTTATTAGGTAAGTAAATGAGAAGTGGAGGAAAGGCATAATGAAAAATACCGTTTGAGGGAGCTAACCTGGCAGCGGTGGGAGGACAGAATCCAAGGAGGGGAGTATGAGCTGTGACCCCACAAGGGGAGGTGCATGCAGCAAAGCAGCTGTTGCTATAGCGCAGAGGTGAAGGACAGTGGAAAGAAGGGAGGAACTGATTTGGGAGAAACTGGAAAGTAAGAATCCAGAGCATTTGGTGACTTTTAATATGAAGCATGAGAGGCAGGAGCCAGGGGAATAGGATAAAGTTGGTACTAGTAATGGACCGCAGAAAGAATAAGCAGCATGTTTCAGACGCGCCCTGTGGCATTCTTTTGGGAATAATTGTGTTATCTGTTGCCATGAATTGTCCAATATATATTGGGTGCAATTAGGTACTTATTGAATGCTTATCTTTTGTCCAACTATACCAGAAGCTGTGGGAAATATACAGAAAGTAACTCAATAACATGAACATCTTCAAAATGCTGGCATTATTTTTTATTGTGTTGTTATTTTATAAACATGTTTGAACCACTGTTGGTTGAATCTACAGACGCGGACCCCATGGATGGGGAGGGCTGACTGTACTATAATTTCTGCTCAATTTACTTACAGAAACACTGACTCTGACAGTGGCAAATTAACTTGCCCAGCATAACAAAGCCAGTAAACAGTAGACACAGAAATAAAATTCCAGCAGTCTAAAGCCCAAAGCCTGCAGCTTCACCATCACACCATACAGGACTTACTGTATGGAAGTAGTTAATAAGGTTAAATAACACTAAATATTACTGAGGAACAAAACCTGTGGTAACATGAAATTTGTTTTAGGGCAGGAGGAAGAGATGAGGCTCACAAGAGAAACTGCATATGCAATAATATGCCCAGGGTCATTGGCAAAAAGGCATAAATCTGGGCTAGATGATGGCTACAGGGTTGAATGGCAAGAACAGTGTTGTCACTCAATATGCACTGGGATCAATCAATTAAATACTTATTGATCACTGATCATACATCTAGTAGTGGCAGGCCTAGCATCTGGTAGTGACAGGCCTAGAAGTTGAGGATGAATGTACCCTCTTCTCACATTTTCCAGGCTTCAGTTTTATCTTCATACTAGTACAGGCCCAGGATATAATTCATTCAGGCATGCATCATATTTCAGATCAACTCAAGCTGCCCCTTCCTCAAGGGGGCACAAATTCAGAAGCATTCCTGTGATTTTTTAAAATTATTATTTGTAATTTTTTTGAGACTCCAGTTTGGCTCTCTCACCCAGGCTGGAGTACAGAGGCAGTATCTCAGCTCACTGTAACCTCCACTTCCCGGGCTCAAGCAATCCTCCCACCTCAGCCTCTTGAGTAGCTGGGACCACAGGTATGCACCACCACACCCACTAATTGTTTTGTATTTTCTGTAGAGATGGGGTTTCACCATGTTGCCCAGGCTGGTCTCCAACTACTGAGTTCAAGCGGTCCGACCGCCTTGGCCTCCCAAAGTGCCAGACTACAGGTGTGAGCCACTGCACCTGGCCTTGATCTTCATCATACTCAGCTTCATTGTGTTCAGCCTTATGACTCTGGACAAAGCCTCTACAAGCTCTAAGTGACATGAGCAGTGTAGTATTTTTAGTACGTAGAATGAGCTGGAGAAGAAATAGAACAGAGTTTAGAAAGATAAATACCTCGGCTGGGCGTGGTGGCTCACGCCTGTAATCCCAGCACTTTGGCAGGCCGAGGTGGGTGGATCACAAGGTCGGGAGTTCGAGACCAGCCTGGCCAATATGGTGACACTCTGTCTCTACTAAAAATACAAAAATGTAGCCAGGCATGGTGGCGCGCGCCTGTAGTCCCAGCTACTGGAGACGCTGAGGCAGAAGAATTGCTTGAACCTGGGAGGCAGAGGCTACAGTAAGCTGAGATCTCACCACTGCACTTCAGCCTGGGTGACAGAGCAAGACTCTGCAGCCTGGGTGACAGAGCAAGACTCTGTCTCAAAAAAAAAAAAAAAAAAAAAAAAAAAAAAAAAAAAAAAAAAAAAAAAGAAAAGAAAGAAAGAAAGATAAATACCTAGCACTTTATAAGATGCTGCATGCCTGGTATGCAATAAATAATTGTTAAAAGAAGAAAGAAACTTTAAAGAAGACATTCTAATAATCTACATTTGAGGAGAAAAGGGCTCTTGCTGGTAGAAAAGGAGAATTAGGAATGAATCAAATGAGTTTTCACAGAAAAAAAAACAACATAATAGATTGCATGTATGGTAATGGAAAAAGAAAAGTCATGGACTACACCAACTATTGAACCTATATACTGTGTTTGAGAAATTATATAACTGATAGATTCTGAGAATTAGAAGTTTCATAAGGGTAGGAATTCTCTCTCATTCTCTATTGTAATCTAGAAACTAGCCACATACTTAGTTCATAGTAGACAGGCAATAAATAATGAGGGTGCTGAATAAATAATGTATTCATCTTAAGAAGAAAACCAAACTCTCATAATCCTCAAGCTGTGAGTCTCAACTCAGAGCAGTGACATTTACTGCTGGGAATCCATGTCTTAATGAGCCACTCTTACAGAAGGAACTTTGTTACATCCTTTAATAAGTTAGATTAGGGGGGAAAAAGCCAGAGACAGGGAGATGTTTGAGGGCCACTGCACTAGCACAAATGCCTAGTGGCATTCTTGATTTCAGGTTAGGGCTAGGATCGTGTCTAGAATGAAGGGCCTATATTAGTTATTGACTGGATTCCTGAAACCAACTCCAAGATGAATTTATCAGGAAGGTCAGTGGACCTGTCACTTGCATAAGCCCCTAAATTTCTTAAATTTTTATATACTTTAGACGCCATAAAACCTGGACCTACCACGAAACCATGGGTTATATACATTAGGTCCAACTGGCATAAAAAATGATCTGAATTTCCCTCTCGTCTTTTCATCACCCCAAATAACTGAAGTCTGTATCCTAAGCTTGGAATTAAAACTAAGTTTGAATTTTTGTTATGCCTTTACAAGCTCCATGACTTTAATGCACTATTTAATTTCTCTGAGTTTCCGTTTCCTCATCTGCAAAATGGGAATATAAATAACTACCCTTCAGGGTTAGTATAAGCTTAAATGTGCATAAGAGTTCAATAAATGGAGCTACATTATTATTACTACTTTTCTGGAAATGCTGATTTGCAAGAGTTATGTACCAGATTCAGAATATACATTTTCTTTTTTTTAACTTCTGTTCTCTCAATATCCATTGAGTATGAATCTAAACTTAAACACTAAGCTTTTATGAATAATATTCTGAGCTGCAGAGATTACTGTTTCACCAAGTTATTCCAAGCAATTTTTCAGGCTGAACAAAAACCAAATTTATCATATAATTTAGTGGTATTTTTTAAATCATCTGGAAACAAAAAAAAAGTCATGAACACCGATGAATAGGCCTGCCTGGTGACTCATGTCTGTAATCCCAGCACTTTGAGAGGCCGAGGCAAGAGGATCACTTGAGCCCAGGAGTTTGAGACCAGCCTAAGCGACATAGTGATACCTCACCACTACAAAAAATAAATGTAAAAAAATAGCCAGGTGTGGTGACACATGCCTGTAGTCCCAGACACTTGGGAGGCAAACGTGGGAGGATCACTTGAGCCCAGGAGATCAAGGAAGGCCACAGTGAACCGTGATTGAAACACTGAACTGTAGTCTGGGCCACAGAGTGAGATCCTGTCTCAAAACAACAACAACAACAACAAATTCTATCTATCTATCTATCCCAGTGAATAAATGAACATGCTTTTGTACTGTAATAAAGAGTGGTTAGAATTTTATTATTTGCATAATCATATTTTAAATAAAAATGGGCAGGCAGGTGCTGTGGCTCACAACTGTAATCCCCGAACTTTGGGAGGCCGAGGTGGTTGGATCACCTGAGGTCAGGAGTTCAAGATCAGCCTGGCCAACATGGTGAAACCCCGTCTCTGCTACAAATACAACAATTAGCCAGGTGTGGTGATGCACACTTGTAATCCCAGCTATTCAGGAGGCTGAGGCAAGAGAATCACTTGAACCCAGGAGGCAGAGGTTTTTCGGTGAGCCAAGACTGTGCCATTGCACTCCAGCCTGGGCGACAGAGTGAGACTCCATTTCAAAAAGCAAATAAATAAAAATGAACTCTAACATACTTTTTACTGAGGGGAGCGCTCTCACATTCTTTTGCTCTTAAATATGTTCTTCTGAATGTGTCTTCCACTTTACCTACTCATATCATTCTGGCATAGGAAGAAAGAAATTAGGCCAAATCTTCCCCAAATATTTAAAGTCTACAGGCTTCTTGTCCTTGCAGTTGTACTTAAGGAACCTTTAATTTTAAAGAAAATAAAATACCAAGAGCTACTCTGAATTCCAGAAGCATTTAGATAATTTTATCTAAACATTCTTAATAGCAGCTACCTGCATTGAAAGCATAGTCATACAAATGTGTGTAAACTATAATTTATTCTGTTACAGAGCTTAGTGTTCATTATTCTGGAAATAACTCCATATCCAGCTCCCTCCTCCCACCCACACCCTCACACTAGGAGTCCAAGGAGCACTCGTCGTGAATCACTATTTTAGGCACTTCAGAATCAGTGGTCAGGGTGTCTTTGCCCATTTGTGTGAGTCTTGATGGCTTCCTAGCCTAAAAGAAAATAGAATATGAAGAAGGAAAACACCTGGGCTACATTTAGATCATGGGCTCTCCAGACAAAGCCTCCAGACAAAGTTCTCAAATGAACATACGAGAACAATCTCCTTTTCTAGACTGTCGTCAACCCAAATTCGAATTCCGGTTGTGCTGTTTATTAAAATGTGGGTGTCACCTAACCAAAACGGGCTTCAAAATCTTCTTTATCTGCTAATTACAAGTTATTTTATTTTATTTTATTGACTATTTACTTTTTATTTTTTTGAGACCAAGTCTTGCTCTGTTGCTCAGGCTAGAGTTCAGTGGTATGATCTTGGCTTACTGCAACCTCCGCCTCCCAGGTTGAAGTGATTCTCCTGCTTCAACCTCCCAAATACCTGAGATTACAGGCGCGAGGCACCTTGCCTGGCTAATTTTTGTATTTTTAGTAGAGATGGGGTTTCGCCATGTTGGCCATACTGGCCTCAAACTTCTGACCTCAGGTGATCCACCAACCTCGGCCTCCCAAAGTGCTGGGATTACAGGCATGGGCCACCGCACCTGGACTGATTACAAGTTATTTTAGAAGAAAATACCTTTTATCTGCAGCATCCTCTACCAGATCAAAGCACTCTCACATATGTTATCTCATATGAGCTACACAACAACTTTGAGCCAAGACAAGACAAAGAAAACTGTTCCCATTTTTCAGATAAGGGAGTTGAGTCTGTGATCACATGGCTTTTTCAATTTAGATTTAATCAGTGTTTGAGACAGATGCCTAGCAAGGTTTTCTGATTCTTGAACTAGTTAGTTTCTGACTACCTCCCACTGGTTCTTCCATATCTATAAATCTATGATTCCAAGAATCATGGCCCATCAGAGAGACACACTTTGCAGGGCTTATGTCTGAGACTATTCGGTGGCTGGTAAGAACAGAATAATGCCACTATTCTTCAAGTTTTTTCAAAGGTTGCAGAATCAAATGCAAGTTATTTTTAACATTCTTTGTGAATTCGAATACCAGGTGAATATTGTGATTTTTATTTCGATGACAAGAACATCCATTTAAGTACCTTCCCTCTTTCTTCCCCTTCCCCCCCAACCTCTCTTTTTAACCCACAATCAGGGCCTGCTGGTACTAAGCCTTTTGGCATCTCTGGATGAATCTTATGTGATTTAAAATAGCTGCTACTGAGCTGTTGTTTAGTACTTTAGTCCAAGTCGGCTTTAAGTGTGTACAACGTAGAAAGAATTCTTTTCTGAGGACTGACTCTAAGCTTCAAGAAATGTTGAAGGGTTTTGTTTTCCCAGAGCTGTCAAGTTTCTTTGAGAGAACTGAAAAGGAGAGAACTGAAAAGATGCAACAAAGGAAGATGTGAGAGTGATTTTAAAAAATTTTAAATATCTCTTTGGTTCTCTAATTTTTTTCAAATTAAAGTTATATTGCTAACCATTCCATAGCTAAATGCCTTTACCTTTGGATTGTTGTACTGTGGTGGTATGACCCTTATCTCATGTGTGTGTGTGTGTGTGTAAGAGTGTGTGTGTAAATGTGTGAGTGGACCGATGTTCCTTTCTTTCAGCCTTTTCTCTGAATGGTAAAGGTTTATCAGAGACTAAAAACTTATCTTTTCAAAATTGAATTTGTAGTAAAAGTGGTTTGATGTAGAAGGGAGAAGGGGAAGTAGAAACAAAAGTAACACTGGAAGAAGAATAAGAGAAAAGCAGCAGACAGCAGACCCAAATTGTACAGCACACCATGTTTATGTGATTTACTTGGGGTTATATGTTTTTAAAAGCAATATATAAATGCATAGCAAGATTTTGGCAGATGAAATTATGTAGTGTTTACTTTAAGGCACTCAATGATGATAAACAGTTATTTAGTACAAGTAGTATGCCCGATGGTGCAAAGAACACTGAATTAGATATGGCTCCTGCAAAGGAGGTTTGAAATCTAAATACAAATTAGAGGCAGGATATAAAACACCCAGGAAAAAAACCTAACATTTAAACATGTAAAAATGTCATCATGGGCATTCTAAATTACTTCTAGACATAATTTGTAAAATTTCCTAACTGCACATACAGTGTAAATAAAGTTATATTTACACAGATTCAATCTGTGCACATGTAAGCACATAAATCTCAGACATACCATTTAAAAGTGATACATTTAGCTGCTAAATATAGGCATCCACCTGAAAAGTGCTGTCCTTACTGTTCATCTCCCTTACATTTTTAATTACATTCAATTTCTTTATAAATTACAAGTTTGAATAAACATCCAAACATTTGTTGTTTCTGAATAATATGTGCCGTATATATTTCAGTAAAATTTTCTCTAAATGATTTTTAAATTTTCTATTTGGCTCCTGTAGTCTCTCTTCACTTTAATAAAATATTTCACTGGTTTTTTTTAAGTTGGCAAAATGGAAAATTGAAGAGCCGTTGAAGAAAAACAAACCAAATTCCTCATGTGAACAATCGTTTCACATTGATGTCTTGAAACAAGAAAGATTTCTCCTATTTATTTACCAGAGATGAGTACAGATAATTTCATTGTACATCGATTTTCTCTAAGGAGGGAGGAAATGTGGTCAGCTAAAACAAAGCACTGAAATGGGGAATCAGCTGCCACAACATCTATTCTCATCTCTATCTTCACAATTTGCTCGGACTCTTAGAAACTCACTTGGTTTCCATGATCCTAGGGTTTTTTTGTTTGTTTGTGTCTTTGTTTCTTTGTCGTCGTTGTTTTTCTTTGGTGGTTATTTTATTTTTTGTTTTTTGTTTTGTTTTGTTTTTAATGAACATAATCAGACTTATAGTTAGAATTCTTGAGCTGTTTTGTTGAGATATTAAAATTGCTCTGTTCTATAAACAATATATTCATAAAATGGTAACCAATATAATCATACATCATTCAGGAATATAATCATATGAAATTCATGTAGCTAAGTGTTTAGTGAGCACCTACTGCTTGAAGGGGATTGAGCTAGGCACTGCATAAGTGCATTTGGTCTTTAAATCACAACATACTTATGTAATTGTCATTATATGAAAATGTAAGGCTCTCAGTAGGAAATAATGTGTGAAGTAAGAATAAAATTGTCCAGAAGAATATTGCCATGAACTTTAAATACAAAAACCTCCTTTATTTTTGAGAAATATTTGTTAAACACACAAAACATTTCAACTCTCTTGACCTGTTTTTATTGTTTTTGAATTACTGTTTTTAAATTTATGGACTATGTCTATTGTATACATTTTAAAAATTGGCATGAATATATATATTTACATATGTATATAACTAGAAAAAAGCATCATTCTATACCAGAAACACATACATCTGTGCCTTTTAAAGTTATGAGTTAGGACTTACGGTATGACTATTTCTTTTTGTTTGTTTGTTTTGTTTTGTTTTGTTTTTGAGACGGAGTTTTGCTCTTGCTGCCCAGGCTGAAGTGCAATGGTGTGATCTCGGATCACCACAACCTCTGCCTCCCGGTTTCAAGCGATTCTCCTGCCTCAGCCTCCCAAGTAACTGGGATTACAGGCATGCAGCACCACCCCCTGCTAATTTTTTTTTTTTTTTTTTTTTTTTGAGAGGTGGCGTTTCTCTTTGTTGGTCAGGCTGGTCTGGAACTCCCAACCTCAGGTGATCTGCCTGCCTCAGCCTCCCAAAGTGCTGGAATTATAGGTGTGAGCCACCACGCCTTGCCCACTATTACTATTTCTAATGAAAAGCATATTATCCTTACTAAGAGTACTGCTATTTTTCCAGTTGCCAAGTTTCTTATGCTAGGCCTGTCTTCTTTTTATTTATGTTTTTTTAATTTTTTTTTTTTTAGATGGAGTTTCACTCTTGTTGCCCAGTCTGGAGTCCAGTGGCACCATCTCAGCTCACTGCAACCTCTGCCTCCCAAATCAAGTGATTCTCCTACCTCAGCCTCCCAAGTAGCTGGGATTACAGGCGCCCGCCACCACGCCCAGCTAATTTTTGTATTTTTAAGAGAGACGGGGTTTCACCATGTTGGCCAAGCTGGTCTCAAACTCCTGACCTCAGGTGATCCACCTGCCTCGGCCTCCCAAAGTGCTGGGATTACAGGTATGAGCCACTGTGCCCGGCCGTGTCTTCTTGATTATCGGAAAAGATAGGAAAATATAAATAAAATGTCCTTTCAAGTTGTTGATTTTATAATCATGCTTTTTAAAAAATTATCATTAAAAATGTTTTGGTCTTGGGTATTTAACAAGAAGTTCTGGGGCTTTTACTAGGTTTTATTTATATTTTGCTCTTCTCATCTATATTAGATAGGAATTTTGTTGGGTTATGATGACATAGAAACTCTGAAACACAGTGGCTCAAACAAGACACAGGTTAATTCCCATTCACGTAACAGTTTGGATAGGCAGGGTTGTTGGTGTGCAGCAGCTGTACCATCTTAGAG
Source organism: Mandrillus leucophaeus (assembly GCF_000951045.1). NCBI lineage: Eukaryota > Metazoa > Chordata > Mammalia > Primates > Cercopithecidae > Mandrillus > Mandrillus leucophaeus. The sequence goes on from NW_012101854.1 coordinate 2,885,484, forward strand.
ACATAGCCTCCCTCTGTGTAATAGCTCTGTCATCTTCAACTGTGGCTTCCATCTCTTGACCCACCATGGCTGCTCTGGCTCCAGCCATCATCTTTGTCATTAGCCGGCAGGGAGGAAAACAAGAAAGGAAATGCATGCCTCTTTCTTTTGAGGATGTAATCTGAAATTTACACATGTAATTTCTGAAATTATTTATGGTAGATGTTCAGACACTATCACACTAGAAGACAAAATGAAGTAGTGAGATGCTTGCATCTATACACGGAATCTCTGGATACAATAACCACAAATGCCGCCTCATACAAGGGCGTTATGTCGATGACTTATGATAGGCAGCATTGTAGATGATCCTCTGAAATGACGACAACTCAGTAAAGTTTGGAATAAGACAACATAAAGGGCCAGGCACTGTGGCTCACACCTATAAGCCCAGCACTTTGGGAGACCAAGGTGGGCAGATTGCTTGAGCTCAGGAGTTCAAGACCAGCCTTGACAAAATGACAAAAACCTGTCTCTACCAAAAATACAGAAAAATTAGCCAGTCATGGTGGTGTTTTCCTGTGGTCCCAGCTACTTGGGAGGTTGAGGTGGGGGGATGGCTTGAGCCTGGGAGGCGGAGGTTGCACTGAGGTGAGATTGCACCATTGAACCCCAACCTGGGTGATAGAGTGAGACTCTGTCTAAAAAAAAAAAAAAAAAAAAAAAAACAGACAACATAAAATCTTCCCTTAATTTATTTTTCTGGAAAACTCAGTGCAAAATAAAAATCTCTGTGTGGGATGTGAACAGAATTAGGTGTGTATATTTATAACTTATCCAGGTTTTTACCAAGAAATGTCCAGCAGTTTGAAAGTCATGATAGATACAGATAAATTATTTGTTGTGTGAGACTGTGTCCTAAACTTTGTAAGATAATTACCACCTCTAGTCCTGCCCACTAAATTCCCTCCTCCAATTACTATGACAACCAAAAACAGCTCCAAAAATGTACAAAATGACGCCACCACCACCCCTCCCCACCAGGACTGTAAAACTCATATTGACAGCTCTAGAGCTACAAGGCATGTTAGCATCTGGTCTCACTTCCAACATACCACAGATAACAATATCACCAAACATTTCACAACGTTTGCATGTGAGTCTCAGATTTCCGCCACTAATATCTATATCACTGCCCCCGATCGCCTGATGCTGCACATTCTAGGCTTTTCTTAGGACAGCATTTCACTTCTAGGTACCAAAGCATATGGCATGTTATGAGTTTAAGCTGCTATAATAAAGGAACCCAAAACTGAACAGACATTTATTTCCTTCTCCTATAGAAGTCCTTCCAGCATTCTAAGACTAAGAAGGCAGACTGACAACGTGAGGACCCTCACTGCTACTCTTTCTGCTCTGTCATTCTCAACATCTACGATTTCCATTTCAGAGATCCAACATGACTGCTCTAGCTCTAGCCATCACATCTGTATTCCAGCAATGAAAAGGGAAAAAAAAATTTTTTTAAGGCATTTTTTCTTTCCTTAAAGGGCAAATCCCAAAAGCAGACAGACAATTTCTCTTACATCCCTTACTCTAGAACTTAGTGTTTTTATTTTTGAGATTCTAAAACAAAAAATGACGAGTGACTCTAAGAATCTAGTACGTACTTTTCTCCCAAACAGGTGGCATAGTGAAATGAACCCCAAACTAGAAATTCTAATTCTCGTTGTACTGCTAACTAGCTTGGAGATCTCAGGCAGGTCATTTAACTTCTATGATTGTTTCTCCATCTGTAAAATGAGAAAAGGGGAGGTGAATAGGTTATTTCTAATTTCCCAATTCCAGAGTATAATAGCCAGGACATCATTATGACTAGACTAAATTTTAAAACTTTTTTCCTACAAATTTTGCAATCTGTTCATTGTAGGTGATTGATTTTTCAGAACTCATTCCAATTTTATAAAGTAAGTTAGGAACGTGGAATTTAATGAAAGAACATTTTACTTTAGATTTTTGTCATAATGCTCTTAAACAAATTTTAATGCTTTTAAACACTTACCACATGCCAGACACTGAATTAGACACTACAGATAAAATGCAGAGCAAGATTGGCACAGTGTCTTCCCTCATGGAAAATACAGACAAATAGAAAATAATGGAAATGCATAGCAAGTGCTTGAAGGAAATGTATAAATGTCTAAACGAGACACTAACAGAGGTGACCAGCTTTAGATAGGATGATCACAAAGGCCAGAGGCCTTAGAAGCAAAGGAGCTGGTTGTGCACATTGTGGGGATAGTGAGAGCATTCCAGGCAAAGGGGGGTTGCTTGCATAAAAGTCCTAGGAACCTGAGAAAAAAAACTAAAAAATAAACACGGGCCAGGTCATACAGGTACTGACAGGCCTTAGTAAGAAATTTGAAAGTATTAAGATTTATTCTCAGGAAAAGGGGAAGGCAATGAAGGGTTTCAAAAATTATGTGAATTAGCTAACAGTCTAACATCACTTTTGCTTTTGTTGGATGGAAATAAAAGAGAAAGCAGAGAGACCAATAAAATAATCCAGAGAGAAATGGTGGCAGTTGAGACAAAGGGGTGGTAATAAGAGAAAGAAAAAAAAAATACCAGTATAAACTGCAATTTTAAAAGCTTAATTTTATACCTAATGGTATATACAATCTATCAATGAACAATCACATTTTGAGGTACTACCATAGGTCCAGATGGTAGTGTAAAGGTGAAGGGTATATTGCCCCTGCCCTCTAGGAACTTATAATTTATTTGTGGGGGAACAGCTAACAAATAGGAAACCATATCAACAATCTTATAAAAATTTCTCTGATACCTTATGAAAAGTGATTTATTTCTCTTATGTCTTTGAATTAACAGGGGAATATGTAGAAATCTTAAAATATTATGTCTGTGTTGTATCCTGCTATTGTTTATTATGTTTACAGACTGATTTTCCTGTGCAAATACCAGAATGCAACCAATCTCCAAATGGACGTTTCTTTCTTTTCCACATATTATATTTTTTCTTACTTAGGCAAGCTCTTGGATGTGGAGTAGGTACCAGATTGTGCTGATGGTAGGATTAAAAGAACACTCCACTTACACTTTACCAGTATATGATAAGATCTCACTCACGCCTGCCTACAGAGACCCTGAACTCTCGCCTTTTCACACACCCACATTGGCAAACACCTCAGCCTAAGAGACAAACTCACAGATGGCAAACATAGGGTATTTGCTGTCTAGAAATTATATGAAACTGATTAAATTTCAAATAAGAAAGAAAGATCAAATGTAGCGAATGATCTCATTTGAAATAATCAGTGCACTGTATAGAAATATCTTTTCCGACCAGGCGCAGTGGCTCACACCTGTAATCCCAGCACTTTGGGAGGCTGAGGTGAGCAGATCACCTGAGGTTGGGAGTTGGAGACAAGCCTGACCAACATGGAGAAACCCCATCTCTAATGAAAAACACAAAATTAGCTGGGCATGGTGGTGCACACCTGCAATTCCAGCTACTTGGGAGGCTGAGGCAGGAGAATGACTTGAACCCAGGAGGCGGAGTTTGTGGTGAGCCGAGATCACATCACTCCATTGTACTCCAGGCTGGGCAACAAAAGCAAAACTCCATCTCAAAAAAAATAAATAAAATAAAAAATAAAAAAAAGTATATCTTTTCCAAACAATATCTTGGAATAAGCTAAAAGTAACTTGCCTCAGACTTAAAGGTCCTCGATGAAAGGGGCTATAGTTTTGCTACTTAAATTACTCTTTCAGGTAAATTTTCAAAAATTATTGGCATTGGAGAACTTCACGTGAAAACCTCATGCCCATGGCCTAGGGTTCTCACCCCATACCACAGGTGTGAACACCATCAGACTTGCACGTTCACAACAGTAACCCCAGTTCTTGCGGATGGTAATGTGTATATCTCTCCAAGTCTGTCGACAGCAACAGGAATGAGGAAAGTAAAAGGATGCCAGAGGCCTAACACTCATGGCCATTACCATTCCCAGAGTGCCTTTTGCAGGAGTAGGGAATGGTAATTCTGATATCCTGGACACATTTTTAACTGAGTAATAACACTTTGCCTACTTAAATGCCCCCTGTAGTTTCAATTAACTGGGCATGCTTCTGAACATTCTTTTGCTGTTAGGTGAGGCATGGTTACAGCAGACGCGCATTGCTTCAACAGTGAATAAAAGTGCGTTCTCATCTAGAACCAACTTTTCAAACCTGTGCAAGGGTAAGGATATAATTTAAACATTTAGGCCCTAATTTGCAAGACATTTTCAGAATAGTAAGGTCAATAACACTTGTATAACATTTCCACCCTGGGAAGAGGGCACAAAATCTAAGAATACAGTGGCTATTATTTTGATTATCAATTCAATAAGTAGAATCATGACATTATTGCTATTGAATGCCTAGTTAATAACCACATAAGAATACTTCAGAGCTCAATAGAAATATGAAGAATATTTATAATGCAGCAATGGATTATTCAGATTTTATAATAGTTATTTTTCGGCAAATAATGTTGCTTATAAAAATCATAGTCCCCTATCTCAACATTTCTTCCACTATTCTATGGGAAACTGTTGTCCATGGAAATCTTAATAGATGTCTGTCAACAACCATTTATGTTAACTAACAAGTTTAGAATATACTGGGTCGAAGTTAAACACTTTTTGTCTTGCTTTTTTTTTTTTTTTTTGGTTTTGCTGTTTTTGCAAAGCCTTAATAATACGCTAATGTTTATTTTGAACTTCAACATAAGTTTTCTAGCATGTAGGGCTGTATTTCCACAATTAATGTGACTACAGGTCCCTGGAACATATATGCTACGGTCTGAATGTTTGTGTCTCCCCCAAAATTCATATGTTAGAATCCTAATTCCCAACATGATGGTATTAGGAAATGTGGCCTTTGGTAGGTGATTCAAGAATGAGGGGGATACTTGCATTTTTCCAAACTCACTGCCATCAGAGTTAATTTAATATCTGGTAAAAAGAAGAAGCCGAATGTCATCTGTGACTTCTCTTTTTCTAATTTTATCACTCCTTTCTCTGTACCCAAAATTAATTTTTTGCCAAGTTGCCTAGTCCTGCCAACTGTATTTCAATAATAACGTCGTCATTAATTTCCTTCCCTCCTTCCCTGCTAGGAAGGGCACACATAGAGAGACAACTGCCAATAATCCTACAGGGGAGGCCGGAACTCTATCATAGGTGGCCTTCAAGGCAATTAAACTTTTCGTGGTAAACAATAGCAAGCCACTACCTTTTTTAAAGCAAGATCAGAATTTTTAGAAAGGTAACTCTGACAGTGATGTATCAAATGACCTGAAGGTCAGCAGAAATCTCATTTCTAATTCTGCACGAACTCTTGATCTCCTGCTATGTGATGATCTTTCCATCAGTTTCTCATCTGCTTTCTCTTTGGCCACCTACTCACATCTCAAACCCGCTCCTTCTCCAAGAGCCTGCGTGTACAGCAAAGACCCAGACCACGAGACATCCCTGGTTCCATCACCTTTGCACCTTTGACATGTTTCTAGTCTTCTTACACACTCTGATCAGAAGAGAACAAAGGGAGAAAGGAGAGAAAAAGAAGGGTTCAACATTTATTTCTTATAATCTCTAAATAATCTCATGTAATGTGAGTTAGTCCCACCTTAAAGTAAGGGGATTGAGGTTCGAAACACTAAAATATTTTACTCAACATCAAATAAGTAGTGGTATTCAAGCTTATAGCTGCCCAAAAGAATAAAAACAGTAAGACTGATTGACTTTTTTTATTTTTGAGACTGATTCTCGCTCTTTCGCCCAGCCTGGAGTGCAGTGGTGTGATCTCGGCTCACTGCAACCTCCGCCTCCCGGGTTCAAGTGATTCTCCTGCCTCCCCAGTCAGTAGCTGAGATTACAGGCATGCACCACCATGCCAGGCTAATTTTTGTATTTTTAGTAGAGACAGGGTTTCACCATGTTGGCTAGGCTGGTCTCGAACTCCTGACCTCAAGTGATCCGCCCGCCTCGGCCTCCCAGAGTTCTGGGATTACAGGTGTGAGCCCCCGAGCCTGGCCTGACTGACTTCTAATGAGCACCTAAGTTCCAGATACTGAAACATATCCTTTACATGAATTATTTAAATTCCAATAGGCTTATGGGGAGCTTCAGTTGTTATCCCCATTTTATAGAACAGGAGACCAAGATTAGGAAGATTAAGTGATTTTCCAAAATTCACATGGCTAATAAATGATGATTCTAGGACTAGAGTCCAGTTTTATCTAACTGGGGTGAGAGGTCCTAACCCCCACACTATCAATAAACTCCAGTGCTTCCCAGTGGGTCATCTTGCCTCCTGTGGTATGGAAAACAAGAGCCACAGGGCAAACACTGGCCTGGCCCCGACCATCACTACATGACAGTCTGTCAGCCTTAGGTGTCAGTGAGCCCCTGCTCTCTCTGCTGGCGGCAGGCCTGGCGCAGCTGTTTATCCTGCCACTGGGTGCCGGGGAAAAGGAATAGCTCTGGATGGATCACTGCTCCTAAAAATAGATTTTTTTTTTCTGTACTGTTTCCTGCTTTAACAATTTATATCCCATCCGCCAGTGCCACCATCACCACCTGCCCCTAGAATCGTGAGGAAGAAAGAAAACTCTAAAGCTTAAGATGCAAGAATTTTAGTTGAATTTCAATTGTGACTATCAAAGCAGAAAAGTCGTCTGTAAATATTAAAATTGTACCGTTATCTTTCTGCCCAGCACTATGGGTTACATGTGGACTTGGCACCATTTTATTTGGGAACACAAAGGCCGGCTTACTCCTTTTTCTTTTTGAATATTCACTTAGTGTTGGCTCAATACTTGAGGTTCTTGGGTAAAGGTTTCTCAATTAGATAGTTAATTTCAATCTAAAGAGTTATTACTCAAAATACTCTGTGATATAAAGACTGGTGTGAATAAAGACAGAAAAATTTCATTCCCATAGATATAGCATAATAATAATGATAAATTAGGAACATCACAGACGTACTCACTCCATGCTCAGATCTGCCAAGAAATGGCGTTTATTTCTTTTTAATTGATTGGGTCTTCTTCATAATTCCACATCCACTGGGGAGCCTAGAAAAGTTATTTCAGTTACATTGTTGATTCCATCTGATTAGACAATTCAACCCATCTCTTTATGTAACTCAGTTTCTGCTTCCATGAGTAAGAGAAACACTTGTCAGATTTCCAGCCTCTCCACCTGGATTTATATGGATTTATGTGAAATGAGTGCGGTGAACATAATATTAGGGAAGGTGGAGTCCTGGAGTTGAAGAGGTGTCCTCTGAGCTCTCCCGGTCTGGCCTTCTCCTGGAGGTGGTCATCTCAGGAGGGACTTGTCCATCCCCAAGGCATTCTGAAGCCTCCGTTGCTAGAAACTGCCTTTGGTGATATTCATTCATGTTTCGTTCACTTAATTCTTACAGCATTTCAGGGCCTCACTAGCCATCTCCCCTTGTTGATCAAGCCCCCATCTTCGCTTTTGCTGAAAATAATGATTCCCAGTGGGATCTTTATCTACCGTGAATGGCTTCATTTTCTTTAGACCACCTGCTTTGGCAAAGTTTCCAGGCAAGACCTTCACCTACTTCCTGCCAGATGCCCCTAGTTCATTTCACAGGACACTCAGAAAAGCTACCATACCATACAAGAGCTGAGGGAGATTCTGAGGGGTTAAACTCAGATCTTTCTACAGAAAACCACAGTAAGCCACTGAATTTAATTTTATGTAAAACCCCCAGTGGTTAAGCAGAAGGAACGTGTAAAGCGATAGCTTCCCATCCTCTTGAAGGGGCAGAAGGCCCTTTCCCCTCACCCTTCCCCTCAAATTCTCTGCAACATCTCTATACTCTTCTGTCACTCAACCCGCACCACCAGGAATTGGTGAAAACCAGAGAAGCTGGAGCAGTATTCTCCTATTTCTCTGTCTTCTACCAAGAATCCAGTGGGAACTGAGGAGCCAGGCGTTTCCCGGCTTCTTCCTAACCTACCCTGCGCTCACTTTCATTTAAGACTCTCTAGTATTATTTGTCTGGCGGCTTCTCAATAGTTAAAGAAGAAATAAAGGAATTTAGAAAATCTTTTTCTTTCTTACAATCCAAATTTCATGACTATTGTCTTGGCAAAGAAGTCAAAGGAGCCAGCTTTTGAGATTCAAAACTGATCAATGGCTTCTTTGTTCTAATCTTGGGAATGCCTAGCTTCTCCTTCCCAGAGGCTATGTGCTTGGGAGGTAGAAGTTTGCAACAAGGGAACTTGATTTAAGGGATAAGTGTCAGTGCTTTGATTTACTATCTCAAACGATTTCAAATAATTCTCGTTATAACTCCCACCAAAATAACAATATTAGATTCTTACTATGTCAGATATTGTGCATCAATGTTATTTTATGTTTTACTTAATTTTTACAACAACCCTGTTATGAAAGTCTTATTACACACATTTTCAGAGTAGAAAATCAAGTCTCAGAATGATTCACACAGCCTGGAAGGAGTTCTTTCTCTTATCCACTGCAGTCTAAAATAGTGTTTCTCAGTTTGACTACAGCCCACACAAGAAATATAATTTATGTCCCAATCCAAATACACACATAACTGAAGAAAGAGTTTCACATAACAATACTTAACTTGCACTCAATTTCTTATGTTCTGTGCAATTCTCTTCCTTTCTTTTTTTATTCTTTTTAATGCTAATCACAATCAACTAAATTGATTTCATGACCTACTAAAGGGTCATAATTGACAGCTGAAAAATGCTGCTCCAGCACCTGCAGCATCAATATTACAGAATTCTAGTAGAAATTACATCAAACTATTTAGCCATTTGGAAATCAGGCTAAGGTAATTCTTCATATACAAGTTATAATTGGGAGCGCTTCAGTATGAAAGACTTGAAGCAAGTAAAATAGTGAGTTAAATGTCAATTAAATACTGTTAGGTAGCTTTAAAATTACTTAGCAAGAGGAAATCCAGAAGCTGAACAAATATAGATTTGTGGTTGACTTGCCATTTTTAAGTAGTTTCACAAAATCCTCTTTGGGTTAGCCTCTCAGAACTTGTATCTAGGTATTTTCACTCTTAATTTTGATCTGCAGGACATAATTGTATTCCAAGGTTTTTATTTTTCCCCAAGGATTCAGATTAAAATGTAGCATTGTTTTCATCCAAATTGTATTCCAAATCTCTAAATAATTTCAAAGAAGAAAAGCTTTCATGAGTCCCAAATTCTTGGATGATTAAGGATTTGAGTCAGTGGACATTCTGCATTCGGAGTGAGCAAGATAAACTCCAGGCTGATGATGTCAATTAATTTGGGAATGAGTGAATGACATTTCAAAAAACAGAAAGTTGAGAAGGTGTTCAAGAATTTCCAGCCCGTAAAGGCTAGGAAAAGCCAACAGATTTCTGCCTTTCAATCCAAAGCTCATTACAAAGTTGTATGTTGGAGTGCTTTGCTTTAGGCAACTTTCAAGTAAATCAAGAAATGAGCCCTCTCCCATGTTTGCTGCACTTTCCAGTTCTCACTAAATTATACTTTTGACCTCTGAGACATTTGCAATGGCACAAGGATGTGGTTACAAATTGGATTAGTATTACCAAGCAGATCCTTTTGACATGCTGGAAGACCTAATCCATCAGTTACCTACTGAAGCCAAATGGATGACGTTAGTAGCTCCTTGGAGTAGGTTTTGAGAGACACAACTGGAGGACAAAACAGAAACTTTTGAAAATATGGAAAAGAAACTATGCAAAACAAAGGAAAGGAAGAATGCTCGAATAAATGCTGGGAGACCTAGATTCTGGCCCTGCAACCACCACAGAATAGTTTCGGAAGACTTACAAACTTTGACCTTTTTCGTTTTCAGATTTCTCATCTGCAAATGTCTTCTGTAGCTTAGCACCTGCAAATGGTCTCCTAGTAACTACTGACATGCCAAACAGTTGGGATCTATTCTCTCCCTCAAATTGCACACAAGATTGAAATCACCATATTCTTCTATACTCTCATTAGATAAATACAATTCAGAGATTACTATAAATAAGCAGTCCTCCTGGAATCTGGCACCACTGGGAAGAACCTAGCCACCAGTGGTTTTAGGAAAGAGTTAAGGGAGAAGGCATAACATGTTAACAAGATCATGGGATGAGAAATTCACACAACCTGTAGAGGGCACTAAGGTACTTTTTAGAGAAAGAATCAGACTAATGGGCAAGAGAGGTACCTGTTACCCCAAAATGAGAAGCAAATGGGAAGAAAAGATGAGTGAAAGAGGTATCTTCATTCATCGTTCCTCACACGGTTCTGTTAATCCCTGCCTTCTATCCCAAGTAGACAATAATCACAGTAATCAGTGATTACAAAAGATAAACTATTAACTGTTAGAAAAGGGAAAAAATTACAAACAGAAAAGCTTCTTTGTAAGGATTTGATAAATGAACCCTTGATACCTAATAACTTCAGGATTTACCATTGGTCTGAATTAGGAAATCCAAGGAGAAAATGTTTGAAGCTCTTGCCATATTGATTATTGGCAGAGCAGAGGTAAATTAGGGGGAAGATCCAAGGAGTATCATAGGGTAAGGTCAAAGGATAGTACAGATGGAAGATGCAAGTCAATGCCTTATATTGCAGGATTATTTCTCAGGAAGGAATGAATAGGATTCAAAATGATGCCCAGAAATGCCCTCACTTTTGTATAATTCTTAACAATTTGCAAAACCTTTTGTAAACCTTTTGTAAAGCTGGAATCTCATTTGATCCTCATGACAGCCATTTACAACTGAAGGTGTAGAGAGGTGATGTGGTTTTCCCAAAGTAACACAGTAAATTTCAAAACTGGGTCTTTAATAGAAATTAATTTCCAGTGATTTTTAACAGAACATCGGGCTGTTCTACCAACCCAGAGTGCTTTTGGGGACTTATTCACAGTGGAAAAATTCTGTTACAAGCCCAAGAGATGTCAGTTTATGTTGTAAAGTGAAAATCAAATGGCAGATATTCACAAAGCAAAATAAAGACAATTTCTTATCACAGGCTTTGTAGCTCTAAGAAGCTAACAGGAGTTTTCACAACACAAATGGCTAATGTTAGCAGCATGCCGAGTTGGCAGTCATGCCGTCTGCCTGATCAACAATATGCCATTCTGTTCGAAATTTATCCTGTTACAATTCCTCTGGGTAAAGGTATCATTTCCAAAATGTCCCTATCAGAAAGTAAATAGAATTTGTAATAAAAGCTAATAGAAGAGGTGGGAGCATATATGCTTTCCGTTCTACCCCCCTCACAGAAAAAAAAAAAAATTCATTACTGCCTGTATTCAGATGATTACTGTCCCAAGCCAAAGCTCCAGGAAGGGAATCTAGAGTCAAAACAGGAAGAACAAGTTTGGGTGTGAACTCCACAGGGAAGCCTCAGGCTGAGACATGATGATGTCATCGGCTTCAGGAGGGGACTTGAAGTCAGACCCAAGGTTGAAAGCCAGCTCTGCCTCTTAGAAGATGTACTGAGATTCATTGAGCTTCATTTTCTATGCAATGAGGATGAAATTCTGATCCTGCAAGTTGATGTAAGGATCAGAAATAATACATGTAAGTGTGTGTCACATAATAAATCCTCAATAGGTGGAAACTAGAATTTTTGAGTCCCAGATGCTTGATGGGAAATGGGGCACAGAGTAATGTTGAAAGCCCTAAAGACAGGTTTTCCCTCTTTTCAAGTCTGCTAAAGACTAGCCCTGACACCAGGTCTTGCGGAAGGTCTGTATATCCAACAGACCAAGGACTTTTTCAGAAGACAGCTTTTGTCGAATGTCACCTTGAGTCCCCAAGTGTAACGATTTATTATACTTTGATTTGTACAAGTCCTCCAAGATCAAAGATGGATTCTGAATGTTAGTTGTCAAATGAACAAACGATTGTGGAAATATAAAAGCAAAGCAATTCATGTTGCCTTAGGAATAGCTCATTTGCAAAATCTAATATGCTATTACATTGACATATTTCCTCATTTCATCTATTAAATCTTCCATTTTAGTAAAACTAGTTTGTCACAACCAAATGCTGTGATTATGTGCATTTACGTATACATCATATGGGTATAGTCTGCCTATAGTGTCTAAAGAATGCTGGGTCTGAGTTGAAAAAAGGAAATTAAGATCTAGGTGTGAATGAACAGTCTCTGCATTTCAAATATCTTTGAGTATGACTACCTTCTTAAAAATACTTCTGAAATACACAGCTTTTTAAAATTTTAGTTCTTCTAGCACATCAATCAATCAATCAAACTGTAAGTTGTTCTTTTAAAAATGTCCATTTGGAAAACTTACGAAAAATAGATCCCATGAATTGAAATACTCCCTGAGTTAACTGAAATGTGTTAGTGGGAACTGCTTGTGAGATATTATATTGGAGGTAAAGAATCACTTTCCTGTTCCCTGAGTTTTTGTTATCATCTTCCACCTTGGACTTGGCCTATTTTATTTGAATCTGCCTTTATTTGACCTGGGAAAAAAATGTTCATGTAAAAATTGACCCATCTCTGGCTCTCGCGGCAGCTTGTTTGTGGTATAGATGAGCGTGCTGGTTCAAATTCCTCTGTTCACTGTTGACTAAGACCTTGAAGAGTTCTTCAGGCTCCACTAGGCCCGAGAAGAGTCTATTGAGAGTCTCAGCCTTTTTCTTCCTGCCAAGTTACTTTTTTATTAGGTAGATAAACTCCTGAATTGTTGAGAAACAGCTGTTCGAAGAAGGCTTTGGCTGATTCTCATGAGGTTTCTGGGTGCATGGGAGATATATTTGCGTCTGGGATCCATTGGTCCTTAGCACAGTTAGACCTGGATGACCTCTCTTTCTTGCTCTATAAAGGTTTCTGGAATGTGATGGAAATGCAGCACTGCTTTTCAGGGAAAGCCGCAGCCACTCAATCAATTTCCTTTTGCTTTCTGTCTCCCATCTAAGTGTGAATCTCTCTCCATAAATGTTAGTCTTTAAAATTAGGATTTCAGGCAATTTAATGTTTGCTAGATGAATGCTAACCACATAAAGTATATGAAACTCTACAAAAAAAAAAAAAAAAAAACAGAAAAGAAAGAAAAAGAACCCCCCAAAAAACCATGAGTTCTGACTAAGACTAAGCCTGGTCAGATACATGAAAGGGTTTAAACTGTTAATTTTCACATATTGCTCAAGTAAGCAAAACTAAAAGCATTTAATTTCTTTAATAATCTCAGACATGGTTTTCTTATAATGTACTACACAATCTGTATTGATTACTCTGTCGGTGAGATGCACATTTAATAAACATGTATTCCAAAGTGAAGCGTAAAATCAAAGTTGAAATTACTATTCTTGAAAGCCACTTTTCCCACCAGTGTGTCAAAACAAAGTGATTGGGGGACAACAAAGACTTACATTTCAATTGTTTCTTGAGAAACAAATTGATAATAGGCATTAAGATGAAGAGGGCATTTACAGACAGCAGAGGAATAAATTCCATACTTTTTCAAAACATGTTAGTGTGGAGATGACGTCCACCCAGTCATTTGGGAACAGAAAAGAGCTTAGCTGGAAGCTGTAAAGGAAGAATAAATTTTTAGTATTTCTGAAAAACACATAAAAATTTTCAGTATTATTTAAAAAGTATTGAATTGATAAAAAATTTAAATATCAAATTCGATCCACTATATGTACCATTTATATATGCATATAATAAAGATTAGACTATAAACTTTTACCATTATTTTTGCAAAGGGCATTATTTACATATAAGAGCAAATTTCTTTGCCAAATTTAAGCACCCAGTTTTTGAACTTTTAGTGTCTCCCAAAGCAGTATTTGCAGCTATGCAAAATTTTTTCACACCTTTAATGCTCTTCAGAAGAGGTCTATAGAAGGCAAATTGTAAATGTGTAAAGTGGTAAATAGAAGGGGTGATTCAAAGGAAAAGCAAATTGACATTTGTAGTAGTAGAGGGTACTGTTGTTTTTGATTTGTTATATGCCTTAATCTGGTATGCTATTTCACCCTTCATGACACACATCAATACCTTCTTTATGTCTGGCTATTACCACTCATTTAAAAATCTATTTTACATGATTCTTTCAGCCAAAAAAAAGACCATAATGACACAGAATACAGCATGTGCTTCATAAATTCTGTAAGAATCAATACTTTGGCTGGGGAATTTGTCAGTCTCTCAAAGTTATGCATCATTAAACTTTACTGTTATTACAGTGGACTCTTCCTCAAAGTTCAGTACCTTGCTCATATTGGAGAAACGCTTTTAAAGCCAGGAAAGCCAGAGAGAGGCAAAAGCTACTTAAGCAGTGGGATATATACCTGCAGATAATGCTTCATTTGCAAAATGCAAATAGAACTAACTCTGTTTTGCTTATGTATGGGCAGGTAGTTTATAAGCTTCAGGTTCCATTTATCTAAAGGCCCTGTAGATGATATCCACACAAGTTTGGAGAATATGGGAAATATTCTTCTACTGACCCAATTCCTCCTGCCTTCTAATAATAACCTCTGACAATTCCAGCAGACAGGTTAAAAAGCAGATGACAGCTGGATTCTTCACTCATTTTACACTAGTTTCTGGATTAACTTGTAATGAGAACATGAGAGGTATTTGGTGTTTGTCATAATGACTGGTTCCAGTAGACACTTTCTTTTCAGCCACGCCTGTAGGGATTCCAGCTGTAATCATGACTCCTATGAATGGTCTCATCAGCATCAAAACCAAATATTGGCAGAGTGCCATTTGTGAGTTGTCTCCTGGTTTCACCCCAGTCTCATCAGTCAAGATCTCACTATTCTTCTAACCATATGAAATACATGAGGTTCCCAGAAGTGACTAAGCTCTTGCTGCTGGGTTCAAGGCCTTGGCTTCTGAAGTTCCTTTCACCTGTCCTGCTACTTCCCCCCTTAGCTATTACTTTCTCTTTTTTTGGGGGCAAAAAACTTTTGAATGTAATAAAGAAATGGCAATAACTGGTACATACATTAATTCAAAATATTTTCACTAAGCACCCAATAGAATAGTTCCCAATCTTTTCACCGAGAACCCCTTTGCAAGAATGCCTAAAACTTAATCAGTTTACGTAGGCTTTTAGTCAAGAAATATAAAGCTGCCAATCAGAGTTTCTAATGACCATGAGATGACCAGGTTAACAGCCTTGAGGTCATATTATATGAGCTTTTAAAAGCTTTGTTTAACCTATACATTCTAACCAAGGGGATTTGTTGGCATCAGGCTGGTAATCACAGGTCCATGTGATTCCAGATACCATATACACACACAACAAAAAGAGAAAGACTATATGATCCCTGTATATTTAAGGGGAATAATGTCTGATTCTCACAGGTGTACAATTAGTGAGGGGCAGAGAGACAGGTGCAAAGCACTAGCCCACGAGGGAGAAGCAAGCAAGGGCAGTAGAAGAGATAAAAGTCCTGTACCCGTGGGATGCAGCAAAATGGGTGCTGGGAGGCTCCAGGGAACAGACACATGAGTGGATGTCACTGCATGTGGGAAAGGGCCTTCAAGGCTGAAGAAAACAAAATGAGCCAAGGCACAGAGCCACAGGAGTACTGTCAGTCAAAAGATAGTGAAGCATTTGTCCTAGGTAAAGGGATGTGATCTAATAAGATCTAATAAGGGACTGTATAAAACTCAAAAACCTCACCCAGTGAGAGCCAAACAACGCTGGTCTGTATTTTTTTTTTTTTTTTTTTGAGATGGAGTTTTATTTTGTCACCCAGGCTGGAGTGCAAATGGCATGATGCTGGCTCATTGCAACCTCTGCCTCCTGGGTTCAAGCGATTCTCCTGCCTCAGCCTCCCAAGTAGCTGTGATTACAGGCACCCACTACCACACCTGGCTAATTTTTATATTTTTAGTAGAGATGGGGTTTCACCATATTGGCCAGTCTGGTCTCGAACTCCTGGTTTCAAGTGATTCACCCGCTTCGGCCTCCCCAAGTGCTGAGATTACAGGCATAAGCCACTGTGCCCAGCCCTGATAGCCTCTATTTCTTAACAGCAATTCGACAGAGAATTTGAGGTGACCTGACAACCAACAAGAAAGCAAAATATCCCCCAAAGGCAGAGGTGCCACATGCTCCTTGTGGAGGTTAAGTAGCTAATGATCACCCTGCAGCCCCTCCTCACCCCCACTGCAACAGCCCAGTCTCTTGGAATCAAATCCACTGGCAATAACCTTCCTTAATGGAAAATGTTTCCCCTCCCAAAATGTAAAACAAAAATAATACAAGCAAGCAAAACTCAAAACAGAAAGGGATGATCAGAGCAAATTTTAGCCTCTCATAGCTCACCTATGCACCCATTGTCATGCTACTGAAAACAGCATCTGCCCCATTAAACTTATTCATTACTGCAGAATGTGGCAAAATGTATCGTATCACTGCTCCTACTACATCCCTGTAAAAAAAAAGGAAACATCACACAAAATATAAACTTATCCCCAAAAGAAGTCAGCATCAACCTAAGGATCCTACTGTAATATTACTACACTAACCCAAGATACTTTAGTCCTCTTCCGATTTATTTAGCAAAAAATACCCATTCTGAGAGCTCTGGAAACATTACAAATGTTGTATCAGACTTTTCTTCCTGAGGTAGTTTGAAGTCTTGAAATAGAGGAAATTTACATATTTTCCACACACCACTGAGGGGTAATTATCATAAAAGGCCTACAACCAAAATCCTCATCCCCCAATTCTCAGGCTATCATAATTTTCTTTGTTTGTCTGTTTTGAGACAGA
>NW_012101854.1:2903645-2904522 GCF_000951045.1 Mandrillus leucophaeus
AGGAAGGAAGGAAGGAAGGAAGGAAGGAAGGAAGGAAGGAAGGAAGGAAGGAGGAAGGAAGAAAGGAAGGAAGGAAGGAAGGGAAGGGCATTCTGTCTTTCTTGCAATATCCAGAAACGTCTGGATACACTGAGCAATACCAGTCTGAATGTCTTCCTGATCAGTGCCATTGACACAGTCCTGACTCACCGGAGACGTTAAGCATGTCTCGCAAGGTAACTCCAATTACTCCACCGAAATACTGTTATAAGGTCTCAGAGCATGTGGAGCTGTCTGAAGAAGCGGAGTTTGCCCTGGGAGGGGCAGTGGGGGCCCCAGTGGCTGCCTAGAGAACATACCCACTAGCGGAGCCACTGTGTCTGGAATGGCGTGGAAGGAATCCACTCTTAGCTATTACTTTCTTTATAATCTCTGAATATTTGTCACCTTCCCTGAGAAGTCCTCCCTGATTACCTTACATTGAGGATGGTGCACCTCTGTTCTGGAGAGCACCCTGTTTTGCCCTACATTATATTTATATGGTAATGAAATCGCCTGTTGATTGTCTGACTTCTCTATAACAGTGAGAGTTTCAGCGGGGACTGCATCTATTTCCCATTGTACCCCATCACACAATTCTGTGCCTGGCACATAGTAGGTGCTTAAACAAATCATCAATGAATAAATGTCTATAAAATAAATAAATAAAAATGTCTTCTATGTGCAAACTAGAAGGTAAATACTAGAAATCTCAAAGAAGTATAAAATTTAGCCCCTATTCCGGAAGGGTTTACAACAAGGTAGGAAAAACAGCATGAACATAGTTTTTTTTTTTTTTATAAAGAAGAAAAGACTAATAATAAAAATTATTTTCATTAGCTGCAAGAAAGTGATAGTT
>NW_012101854.1:2904687-2905730 GCF_000951045.1 Mandrillus leucophaeus
TCATAATTTTCTTTGTTTGTCTGTTTTGAGACAGAGTCTCACTGTATCACCCAGGCTAGAGTGCAGTGGTATGATCTTGGCTCACTGCAACCTCCACCTCCTGGGTTCAAGTGATTCTACTGCCTCAGCCTCCCGAGTAGCTGGGATTACAGGCATCTGCCATCACACCCAGCTAATTTTTTGTGTTTTTAGTAGAGACAGGGTTTCACCATGTTGGTCAGGCTGGTCTCGAACTCCTGACCTGAAGTGATCCATCTGCCTCAACCTCCCAAAGTGCTGGGATTACAGACGTGAGCCACAGAGCCCGGCCAATAATTTTTCCTTCAGCTCAAACATTGGAAAACACACATAAAAAGATGAAAAGTCATACAAAAATTAAAAAACAAGCAAAACCACCATTAAAAAGAAACTGTTGTCACACTAACAGTCTAAACTTTGCTAAAGACCAAAAAAAAAAAAAGGCTTTTTCTTTAAACTGGTTTATCCAAGCTACAGACATTTTATAAAGTACTCAATAAATTAATAGCTTATAAAAATAGTGGAAAATTTTTCGATGACATCATGAAACTAAAATCGACTCATTCTCTGGCAAACAGTTCTTCCAAAATGTCAAGTCTACAAGAAGGGATGTAGGCCCGGGGTGGTGGTTCACGTCTGTAATCCCAGCACTTCGGGAGGCTGAGGCGGGTGGATCACGAGGTCAGGAGCTCGAGACCAGCCTGACCAACACAGTGAAACCCCATCTCTACTAAAAATACACAAAAAATTAGCGGAGTGTGGTGGCCTGTGCCTGTAATCCCAGCTACTTGAGAGGCCGAGGCAGAGAATTGCTTGAACCCGGGAGGCAGACTCTGTCTCAAAAAAAAAAAAAAACAAAAAGAAGAGATGTGTGGCAAACCTCACGCAGCAGCCCACTCTCAGGCTGACCTGCTCTGGTTTCTGGACAAATAACTGCAATCTTTTTTGTAAGAAAAATCATTGTGGTGACAGAGCAAGACAGACAGACAGACAGAAAGAGAGAGAGAGAGAGGAGAAAGAAGGAA
>NW_012101854.1:2906930-2933537 GCF_000951045.1 Mandrillus leucophaeus
GGAAAAACAGCATGAACATAGTTTTTTTTTTTTTTATAAAGAAGAAAAGACTAATAATAAAAATTATTTTCATTAGCTGCAAGAAAGTGATAGTTTGTGATAATACTAAAAAAATTATTTCTCACATGAATCAGTAAGAAATAAACAGTCATTTGAATGTCAGAATCATATCAAATTATAACACCTTTCATAGTATGTTCTCCCTTATATCTGTGGCTGAAATGTCTCACCCACTGGTTTGTTGACAATGCCTTCAAGGCCATATTGCTACATGGGAGAAGCTGAGTGCAGAGAGTCCTTCATATTCATTCTTCACACAACTTTTCAGCTCCAGGTATTTCCAAATTTTGCCTCAGCTATTGAAATTTGTTATGGAAATAACAATGAAAAAAAAGAAAACCTGATTCCCACTTTTTAAAGGAATGTTTATACAACATAGTGTTTATAATAGTACCTGGTACCTGGTTAACTTTCAATACATGTTTGTTATTCTCATTTCATACCCTTTGATATCTTTACATTACCCTTTCTAAGGCACTGAATCTAAGCCTGAAAGCAAGTACAGATGGAAAAGAAAAGCAATGTAATGAACCTTGCACCATATTCTTGGACTGTGTCATGCATTTAAAACTACAGTTCAGAGTTCAGGCATTTGAATTGGCTCACAAACAATAAGGAATTGTGCCTGGTTTGGGTCAGGTATGAGCAAGCTGGAATCTGGCATAGGTAGGATGTTTACTAGTTTGGTGTTCCGGTTGTGTGCTTTCTCTTATTCTTATAATCTTCACCTCCAATTTTTGTCATTTTGTAAGGAGACTTAGATTTGGTCATCTTCCCACCATATGCTAACCTAGCATGGTGGGCTTTGGAGTCAGAAATTCCTGAGTTTGGACCTGACCTCACCATTAGCCTCTCTGAACTTCCTTTTCTTTATCTGTAAAGGTGGAATTAATAACCAGTCCTGCTTTAAAATCTCTTAAGGATAAATACTAATTAATATAAAATTAATGGTATAGGTATACTCTAATCTTGGTGAGAGAAACAAGCTCCTCTAAGTAGGTAACTGATTAGTGTCAGTCGCGATGGATATGAATACCATGAAGAATTGGTATCATGTACAGTTCAATAGGGCTCGAACACATCACAGTACATGTTCTGTGCCCAATAGGCTGTGCTCCATGTTTTTTCAAAATGTTCCTACCACACCGTTTTGCAGTTGTTTGGAATTCAATATATATTTTTGAACTAAATAGAATTGATAAGAATAAAAGGTAATCCCTAAATAATAGCACGAATATTCTCCTATAACTTTAGTGTCTTATTATTATTCAAATAATAATTTTCAACATTGCTGAGTTATCTAAGTTTATGTGGAAAGGTTTTGGAAGAGTCTATCAGTAAAACTCAAAAAAGTATTATAGAAAAGTAATTTTCTGACCCAATGCAGGTGTTATGTTTCTCATCTCTAGGGAGTAATGTTTGATTATCTTTTATTTGGTTCATCCGGGGGCATTATGCCAGGAGCATCTTCAGGTCATGTAGTACCTCTCACGGCCACCACATCTAATGGGCATTATGTACATGATAGACATCTTTCATAGTTTGGCTTTCATATTTACTCTACCTTTGGACTTAAAAAATTGTGTATTTATTATGACAGTTTTTCAGCTTCTTTTAAAAGATCAAAATATTATGATAATTTACTGACAGAAGAAAGTAAAAGGCCTCAAAGAAGAAATAACTTTTTTAATCCAGACAAAGGTACCATAGAGGCTTGCAGCCGTCCTGTCTTCACAATGCCTAACAGTGATGACAGACAGTAGGATGTTAATAAATGCTTGATGAGTTAACAGTGAATAAACAAAACATTTCAAAGAGTACTGGTCTTGTGAAGGATTACGACAATAAAAGACAAGAACACAGACACTGGAGTCCAAAATACCTGAGTTCAAGTTTTGGTTCTGTGGCTCACTGTCGTGTGTCCTGAATGAGTTATTTATCCCTCCTCTGCTTCATTCTCCTCATTTGCAAAATGGGAAAATTATAGCATCCATTTCACAGGGTGGCTGTGAGGACTAAGTGAGTTAATATACATCGAACGTTTAGTGCTGTATCCTGTTCAATAGCAGCCTAGAGCATCGTATTCCATAGTCAGCGTCCAATAGGCAACAGCCTCTATTTTTAAAACAGAGACTAAACACACAATTTTGCACATATGTGTTGGGAATTCAACACATCTTTTTCGGTTGAATAGAACTGATGAGAATAAGAAAATTGTGGAAATACACTCTTAAAACTTTGGAATCTTATTATTGTTTAAATCAAGATGTGTTAGATAAATGCCTCATCAGTGAAGATGATCATGGTGAAGAAGGAAGAGGAGCAAGTGGAGGAGGAGTGGGAGCGGGCAGCAGAAGAGGCAAAGACAAAACACTGGTCATTCGGGAATCAGTAAAAGTTAATCCTCACGATGGTCTGCAAGTCCCTAAATGGTCTATCTGCACCACCGCCCAGTGCTCCAGACACATTCTTCTCTGACCTGTCCCCCTTCACTCCCCGTTTGCTGCCTCCGTTCCAGCCATTTTTGCCTTCTTGCTGTTCCTTGAATGCACCAGACACAATCCTGCCTTAGAGATTTCAGTGAAGCTATTCCCTCTGCCTCAAATGCTTTTCCTCCAGATGTTTGTTGGGATGATTTCCTCACCTCCTTCGAGTTTTTGCTCGTATGTCACGTTCTCCGCTGAAGACCTACCGTTACCTCTTCTCTAACACCGTTCCCCTCTCCCTTCCCCTCACCCTTCCTCCACAGAGCACACTCTCAACATCCTTACGCTGCTCTCCTCTTTCTTTTCTACTTGGCTCATTTCACCTTCTAACACATATATTCATTATGTTTATTATTTATTGTCTCTCTCCCTTTATCTGAGCGGCCCTCCCCAACTAGAATTGAAGCTCAAGACAGTGGGATTTTTAGTGATTTTGTTCACTGATATAGTAACTCCCAGACCTGGAACAGTACTTGCCCTATCATAGATGCTAAATACATATTACTGCAAGATTTCTCTTTTTTATATATGATTTTCTCTCTTGCTGTAAGTTTTTTTTCTTTCAGTTTTTTGTTTTGTTTTGTTTTGTTCTGATTTTTTTAGACTGAGTTTTGCTCAACCGCCCAGGCTGGAGTGCAGTGGTGCGATCTTGGCTCACTGCAACCACAATCTCCGGGGTTCAAGCTATTCTCCCATCTCAGCCTCCCGAGTAGCTGGGATTACAGACAACCGCCATCATGCCCGGCTAATTTTTCTATTTTAGTAGAGACGGAGTTTCACCATGTTGGCCAGGCTGATCTTGAACTCCTGACCTCAGGTGATCCCCCCGCCTTGGTCTCCCAAAGTGCAAGATGTGTTGAATTCCCCCACAAAGTGCTAGGATTACAGGTGTGAGCCACCGTGCCTGGCCTTTTCTTTCAGTTTTAATCATTTTGCACTGATATCACTTTGATTATAGGATTTTCATGAAACAATTAATGTTCTATGTCCTGGCCCAGATCTAATATGAGCAAAGAACAAACATACAGAGCTTAAAAGAGCAAGATTCTGCTTTGTTTCGTTGTTATGCTCAAAAAGTTAGTATCATTTATATAAAAATACTCCTGACTAAAATCTTTCTTTAAAAAGCTAAAATACTTTAAAATTATAATTTTTAAGGTAAAAGACAAGGGCATAAATGGCTTCTCAAGTAACCCAATCAACATTCACAATCATCAATACATAGTTCTGGTTGCAAGGAGAAGGACAGTTTTTTAAATAATAAGTAGAAGATAGGGATTATATGAGTAGGGAGGGGAAACCAAATTGTGCAAAAAGAGGCCCTCAAGGAAGAAAGTGGATAGTTAAAATATAGATTTGTTAAAATTGTTTGAGACTCTTCGGTAGCTGAGAAAGGTGATTTGATTAAAAACACCAGTAGTTTTGTTCCATATGTAAAGTGACTAGTATGCCTTTAAATCCACACCACCCACCCATATTTTCATTTAAAGGAAAACTAGGAAACAGTTGCACCTAGATTGTGTATGTTTAATGTACTAAATTACTATCAAATAAAGATTGAGACATTAACCTTTTTTCTAATGCCAACTTTTTTATATGTAAATTTAAAATGTTCTTATAAAATGTAAGTAAATTTTGTTTCCACTTAGCCTAAAATAATAAATTGCCTAGCCTCAGCTGGAAAATAACAATTATACAGTCTTTGTTTCTTTGCAACTACTTCCAAGTGGATTTTTCTATTATTTAAAATTTTAGCAAATTTAATTTTTAATTTTTATAAACTGTAAGATTCTTGCAGGTTTTTTTTTTTTAAACTGATACCAACACCCAGTAACTATTAGGAAATAATTTTTCTATTTACTACCTGTCTAGTATTTAGAGAATTGCTTTCTCTATTTTGGTTTAATCATTGTTATTTCCTAAAACCAAGGGATTCATATATAAAACGTTAAATATTAAAGAAAAATTAATTATTTTCATTATGATTTCTATAATATTTCATACAAACCTATAATCTTGACAAGCATTTCATTCATTTATTCATGCGCCCATTCAACAATATGTCTCTATTTCTTTATTACCAAAACTTGACTTTTTTGACTTTGATTTGTGAAAGCTTATTGCTAGGTGGATGCCATATTGTGCCTGGCGCTGTGATACATTGTATTTAACTGTCAATATCTATAAACATTTCTCAATATGACCTGTGAATGTTAGACTGTTTACAGTATTTCCTGCAATTATCTCTTCAGAAATGTGACAGAGGAAATGGACTCGTGTCACCCACAGGATTTGAGAAACGTCTAGTAAAAATCATTGTAACTTGGCTTCAATTTGTGAGACATCACACATCAGTTATTACCATGCACTTAGATTATTTTTGTGTCTTGCAAAATATTTTAGGATGATTTTTATTGTTTTTCCTTGACATCCTTCTGGTGTTTGTGTCACTATTATTTCCATTTTTAATGGAGTTCTTTGATTACTTAAGGGATAGGCCAACATTTGGGGTTAATTAGCAACCTCCTTTGTTAGAAAGCATTACCTAAAAGAGGAAGAAAGAAAGGAGATAAAGAAAACAGAAGTTCAAGGAATGGGGAATAGACAATCGACTTGCATTATTTGTCTTATTCATATGGCCTGTATGATGTAGATGGCATTATTTTATATGTACTTTGGTGATTCACAAGGTAGACAGAAATATAACAGATTTTTATATCTAAAAACTCACTCTTTTTTTGTTTTTCAGTGAGGAAAGAAAGATCTAAAAGGAAAATAAAATTGAAGTCTCCTAATTCTCATGCAAACACTTCCTCTATTTCTCCTGTTAAATCTCCATCCTGCCTATAAGAAGCATAACATCTCAAAACAGGAACATCACATATAAATATAAGAACTGAATTTCCTCTCCCTGTACAAACATGTATGTGCATAAGCAAAAATTTCAATTACACCCAATACACATAGTTGTAATAGCTAACACTTTCTAAGTGCATACTAGGTACTAAATGTTTTGTTTTGTCTTCATCAACTCATTAATAAAACACACACACAACCCTATAAGGTAGTTCAGTGTAGGTAGACTCTTTTACAGATGAGGAAATAGAGAACTGAAGAGATTAAATAGTTTCATCCTTATCTTAGAGCTGGTAAATGGCAAATCCAGACACAGCTCAGATGTTTCTAACGCCAAAACAATGATCCCAGCCACTATGCACATATTCATAGTCACTGATGTCAAATCCTTTTTCAAAATTAAGTGTGAATGGTGGGAAGGGCATTGTGTACATAAAGGGTAGACGAAAGGAATTCTGTTAAAGTCAATGTATTAGTGACACATAGCTGTGTAACAAATTACCCCCAGAACTTAACAGCTTAAGGCAACAGACATATTATCTGTGGGGTTAGGATTGGGCACAGCTGAATTGGGTTCTCTAAGTCAGGCCTCTCATGAGGCTGCTATCCAGGTGACCACCAGGGTTGTAGTTATCTCAAGGTTAGACTGGAGGAGGATCCACTCCCAAGCTTATTCACATAGATGTTGACAAGATTCAGTCCCTCGAGGGTTGTTGGACTAAATGTCTCATTTCCTCATTACCCATTGGCCAGAGCCTCCCTCAGTGCCTTGCCACATGGGCCTCTCCTTAGGGCAACCCAGAGAATGGCATTAGATTCCATGAGGATGAGCAAGGAAGAGTGCAAGTGAGGGTGGACAAGACAGAAGCCAGAGTCTTTTTATAGTCTGATCTCAGACATGACATCTCATCTCTTGCCATATTCTGTTCATTAGAAAAATGTAAGTTACGAGGTCCAGCCCATGCTCAAGGGGAGGGAATTATACATGCATACCAAGAGGAGGGGATCACTGGGAGCCAGCCACCTGAGAAGCTGCCCACCACAGTCAAGAAAGTGTTCTCAGAGGATATTGAGGACTATGTTCAGTTGACTCTAGTCTATATGTCTGGCTCCAGAAAATTTCCTGAATGAATGCCTTTTGGTAGCCTCCATCCTAATTCAGGCAGAGCCTAACATTAGCCAGAATGAGCATGCCAACCTCCAGTACTGCCTGAGAGAAGCCGTAATTCTGATAAGAAGTCATCTAGCACAAAATTAATTTATTTCAGAATTAAATTTTCATTTCAAATACCAAAAAAGTCAGTGGATATAAATAACTATTTTTATATAATATAGTGGTAAGAAGATGGGTTCTGAAATCTTCTGACCGTGTTTACAGATACATCTCAAAGACAATAGCTGTTTGAACACAAGCAACTGAGGCTCTTAACCTATCAGAGCCTCAGTTTCCTGACTGCGATTGAGGGACACAGTGCTACTATGAAGTTTAAATAAGATGATGTATATGACAGGATTTTGTTAGCTAGAAAGTGCAACATATAAATACAAACTTTGTTTGTACTCTCCTTAGCTACAGAACAGGATAGAATGTTAAGGACAGCACTTACCATGCTATTTCACTATCTTATTAGAGCAATAAATATCTTTGGAATATGGATGATGAATGAACTGTGTTGTTAACAGTATTCGAAGCACCATTAGTAGCCACATTTGCTGTTGATTTACTAAAGAGAAAAAAAAAAGATTTCCAGGTAGTTTTGTTTCAAAGAGGCACTTGTGTTTTTGAACTGCTTGCCTTGACCACACTGCAGAGGTTTTGAGGCAATGCACAAGCTTTCTGCTGCTTTGAAAACTTCTGCAGCATGTGCTTCCCTCAGCCATTTTCCTTCATTTCATGTTGCCCCTAGTTAAAATGTTCCTGTTGTGTGTGTGTCCTTGACTTGAGAGAAAACATTTTCTCATATCATGTAAGAACTACATGGAGTGTAGGCCCCTGATGGACCAGAAAAGCACATTAGCCTTTCTTCTTTAGTGGCCCAGATTGAAATCTCATCTGATGTCTTCCCATTAGAAATGAGATGGTGAGATATTTTCTGGGAAGTGATTTAGGTACACTAAAACAATCTATAAGGATCTATTGATTAGAAGTAGATGACTCAAACTTGATTTGTGTGCAGTGAAGTACCTTGGAAGGTGATGTGATTGACAGACTGTGTGGAATAGATTTGGGACTGGAATAGTTAAGATATTGCAGCTTTGCAGAGAGGTACAGAAGCAGAGGAGTAATTTGTGGAAAGCTATAAATGGAGAAAGAAAATATAGAATTTAGACTACGGAAAGCTCATATTCTATTTTTAGTAATATATCTATAAATTCAAACAAACAAAACAAGGAGTTTTCATACCGAGTTATAAGAAGAAGGAAATTTCAGGGTGTTCTATAAACGTTGAAAATATTCCTATTCCCGCAAACATGTATTGGTTGCCATTAGGTTTTTCCTGATTAGTTTTTGTCAACCACATAGTTTTAAAATAACTTAACAACAGATAATAATGGTATTACCCCTCTAACTAGAATCAAACAAATAAACAAAACCTGAATCCAAATGATGTGTTCATAATCTTATAGTAGTACATCGTAGTTGAGACTGGAAAATAATAAAGTGATGATTTATACTTGAGTAATATGGTTAAAATGTAAATTAACATAATCAGTCAAACTCTAGCCAACTCTGAAAATGCAGGAGTCTGTTGAAAATTTTGCATTCATTATATTCTGACTTCCTCCATACTTTACATGGAACTCTATTCCACAAATTAACTTGGAACTGAAATCATCATGTAGGCAATATTTAAGATAAAATGATATTAGGTATCTTCTAGGTACATTTGCTTGGGACAAAGCTTCCCTCTGCTTCAGGCAAATATGAATATGCCTTACAGGAAAGCCTAAGAAAAAAAAG
The DNA here is from genome assembly GCF_000951045.1 of Mandrillus leucophaeus. Lineage (NCBI taxonomy): Eukaryota > Metazoa > Chordata > Mammalia > Primates > Cercopithecidae > Mandrillus > Mandrillus leucophaeus. The sequence goes on from NW_012101854.1 coordinate 2,915,295, forward strand.
AACAGGAAAAGAGTGACTTCTCTGAGCCTAGCAGGTGATGCTATTAAGCTAAATGTTATCCTTAAAATATTTTACTTATTTTATGTAAATAGGAAATTATGATCTGATAGCATTTTATTTATTCTGAAAATAATTCTTGATACTTCAGTTTGAAGAAATTTTGTAATTAATCATGGTGTTAAGGCAATAAAGACATTCAATTATATTAATAAATCATAAATTTGAAACAAGTAAATTTAAATTAAATTTCATCTGAGCAGCTCAACTTATCACTAATTAGCTAAATAAATAAATTGTGTAGTATCTATATATGCAAATTACTTCAAGGGGCAGAAATTCTCTAGTATACTTAACGTACAGCATTTGAAAACAGCTTAGAGATTGATCTTTTTAGACATTAGTAACAATGTTGGGGTCAGAGTGGCATGAGCTAACAGCTAAGATACTTGCTGTGGAATCAGCTGTTCTTTTTGAAGATCTAGTCACAAATTATCTAGTCCTGCACTGTTCAACATAGTAGTCACTATCAGCATATGCCTATTTAAATGAATTAAAATAAGCAAAATTTAAAATGTAGTACTTCAGTCACACTAGCCGCATTTCAAGTGTTCAATAGCCATATACAGCTGTTGGCTACAGCATTAGAAAACACAGGTATAAAACATTTCCATCATCACAGAAAGTTCTACAGTACAGCACAGAATTCTACCTCCCATTTGTGTGCCCCTATATCTGATCTATATAATGGATAGAATAAGGAAAATATGTAGGGCATTTGATACCCTGTCCCAAATGCTAAAAATAACATAAAACTTATCTTCCTCTTCAAAAGTTAATGAACACAAAACACTTCATGGCCCAAGATGTTCTATTAAGCCATGAAGTTACAATAAAATTAGGGGTGGAAATACTGAGAATTACATATTATATTCAATGAAGCATTAAAATATACTTATCAAGTCCCCATTTGTCCTCTGTGTTTGGAATGAGCAAGTGGAAAAGAGCATTTTTGTTAAAAAGCTTTTTACAGGAAACAAACAATATTATGAAAGGCTCTTAATGTGTGTAAAGATTAAAATATTGTTGAAACAAACTAGTTGATAGAGTAGAATGGGTTTCACTCTATTGGGAAAAAGATATTTTTCCCTCTATGATTCCAGTAGTTTATTCCTGCAAGACTTAAACTGAATGTGTTTAAATGTTCAAGGTCATAAATAACAAGGTAAGTCATAGTATTTCTTTGTATCTGAGAACTTACATGTATTGCATTACTGTAATACTTTTTTTTATTATTATACTTTAAGTTCTAGGGTACATGTGCACAACGTGCAGGTTGGTTACATATGTATACATGTGCCATGTTGGTGTGCTGTACCCATTAACTCGTCATTTACATTAGGTATATCTCCTAATGCTATCCCTCCCCCCTACCCACTCCCTGCAATAGGACCTGGTATGTGATGTCGCCCTTCCTGTAATACTTTTTTTTTTTTTTTTTAAGTCGGCTTGCCCAGTTTTTTCTAATTTTTTTCTGTTGGTTGTATGTTGAAATACAATGGCTTTGAAAAAAAATCTAGAATTCTGAAACCTCAAAATTGACCATTAATATGATGGCTAAAATAGAAGGCAAATTTTCTCTTTAAAAAATTATATCGTGGTGTTTTCCACTGTTAGGAAAAGAAAACTGAAGGAATGGCTTTTCTTCCACGCAATGTAGTTCTAGAAAGAGGGATCATTGTCTCTGAACTTTCTTGACCTTAGCCTGTTCTCTTTTGTTAAAGTCATTAAAATGATTAGAACCTCAAGGAGGGTTACAGTGTTATATACTTTTTCTCTTTTTAACTTACTCTGAGCTGAATCAACCAGGTTTAAATCCTGCACACATCCTATTAATCCCATCTAGCTCTTCTGTCTGCCTGGATGAGTTTCTTCTTCAACAGATTCTCTGAATATGCATTAAAAAAACATAAATCACTGGATTAAACTTGTAGAGAATGATGAAAGCTAAATTCGTGTATATACATGTGGCAGGACAAATGAACCCTTTTATTATTTAACCTGAATGAAAGCAATAAATTTGAAACAGGTTTAACTGACGATATTAGTAATCCACAACAGATTTTGTAAGTGTTTTTGAATGAACGTTGGTTTTGTTCAATAATCCCTTGGATTAAAGAAGGGTTAGATAACTCAAACAATCTGCAAAGAATCATATTATTTTGCTATTTATCTTTTATTTTTACCAAAAAATGATATGTATGGTTTAGGCTTTAGCAAATTGGACCGAAAACTGAATTATTCGATTCATTTTTTAAAATTTGTGGCTAGGATTACCCAAGAACATTTTTACCTATGTTCTTGGATAGCAGCCTGTTCTCCATCCTCTACTGTTAATACATAGTAGTATGTAGTAATAATATAGATCTTATTTTTACGTAGACTGACAATAGCTTCTTAATTACTTGCTTTGCTGATCTATCACATTTACTTTCGGTCTTCCAAATTTTACAAGCTTTAAAATGTAGGATAAAAATGTTTTAAATTTCCTCTATATAGCCACTTAGTTCCCTACCTCACTCTCTGCCCACATTCAAATAAAAGGTTTGAAAGAATTATTAGGTGGGTACTGGGATTCAGTTCTAATAACAATTAAAAGTGATTAATTGTTTGTTTATTTAGCAATTACTAGATGCTAGAAAGTCTCTTCATCCATTATCTCATTGAATTCCTCACAAAAACACTGTGAGACAGAGACAATTTTTCCCCATTTTTGCACATGAGACAATTAAGTTATATGATAAATTAATATACCCAAGTTCACACATCTAGCAAGTGGTAGATCCAGGGTTCAAACATACCCACACCCATACTAGTTATCTATTACTGCATAACAAATTATTCTAAAAAGTAATGGCTTAAAACAGTAAACTTTTGTTTCCATAGATTCTGAGTCAGGAATTAAGGAGTGGCTTAGTTGGATGGTTCTGGCTCAAGTCTCTTAGGAGATTGTCATCAAGATGTCAGCAGGTAGGCCAGGTGCAGTGACTTACTCTAATAATCCTAGCACTTTGGGAGGCTGAGGCAAAAGGATCACTTGAGGCCAGGAGTTCGAGACCAGTCTAGTCAACCTAATGAGACTCAGTCTCTACAAAAAAGAAAAAGAAAACGTAGCCAGGCATGGTGGTGCACATCTGTAGACCCAACTACTGGGGAGGCAGAGGTGAGAGGATTGCTTAAGTCTGTGAGTTCAAGGCTGCAGTGAGCTATGATTGTGCCACTGCACTCCAGCCTAGATGACAGAGCCAGACCTTGTCTCTAAAAACAAATTTAATTTAAAATTAAAAATTAAACCAAAAAAGATGTCAGTAGAATCATCAGCCATTTAAAGGTTTGACTGGGGCTTGAAGGTATGCTTCTAAGATGCCTCACTCACGTGGGTATTGGCAGGGTGCCTAAGTTTCTCCCTGGCTGTTGGCAGAAAGCTCTGTTCCTTGCTCCATGGACCCTTCCAAAGAGCTGCTTGAGTGTCCTCTCAACACATCATAACTGATTCTTTCAAAGCAAAACAGAAGGCACAATATCATACTCCCTCAGAAGTCACTCCAAAATTTCTACAATATCCTATTGGTTACACGAATCAGCCCTATTCTCTGTAGGGTGACACTACACAAGGAAGTGAATATCAAGGAACAGGGATCGCTTGGACCATCTTGGAACCTGGCTATGTTCCCAGCACAAAATATATTATTAGAAAAGTTAGACAGCCCTGGTTTCTTTGTCTGTACTTACTGAATGAAGAAACAGCACTGAAAAGCTATATCCAACTGTAATTGCTACTCATTTGTATCTTTAACATGGAGGATAGTATATTTGTTTGCTTGTTTTTTGACATGGAGTCTCACTCTGTCACCCAGGCTGGAGTGGTGCAGTGGCACGATCTCGGCTCATTGCAATCTCTGCCTCCCAGGTTCAAGCAATTCTCGTGCCTCAGTCTACCAAGTAGCTGGGGCTACAGGCGGGTGCCACCGCACCAGGCTAATTTTTGTATTGTTTGTAGAGACGGGGTTTCACCATGTTAACCAGGCAGGTCTCGAACTCCTGACCACAGGTGATCTTCCCACTTCAGCTTCCAAAGTACTGAGATTACAGATGTGAGCCACTGTGCCCAGCCTGGATATTATTTTTATTGGATAATAATTCCTAGAATAATATTTACCTCGTATTCAAATATAGAAACAAAATTATATCCAAAGAGAGATCTTTAATTATTTTCAGTTATCAATCATTTTGCTCTCACTCAAATTACAATTTTGCTCTAGTACAAATTACCAAGCACTGTCTAGGCAAGACATTCACACATTACTTCTGTAAAGGTCCATACAGTAAATATTTCAGCTGCACACCAGACAATCCATGTTGCAACTACCTAACTCTGCTGTTGGAGCATCAAAGCAGTCATAAACAATATTAAGTGAATAGGCATGGCTGTATTCAAATAAAGCTTTATTTAAAAAAATATATGGTAGGCCAGGCTGGGTGCGGTGGCCAACGCCTATAATCCCAGCACTTTGGGAGGCTGAGACGGGCAGATCACCTGAGGTCAGGAGTTGGAGACCAGCCTGGCCAACATGGTGAAATCCTGTCTCTACTAAAAATACAAAAATTAGCTGGGCATGATGGCAGGCACCTGTAATCCCAGCTAATCAGGAGGCTGAGGCACGAGAATTGCTTGCATCCGATGGGCAGAGGTTGCAGTGAGCCAAGATCATGCCACTGCATGTAGCCTGGGTGACAGAGCAAGACTCAGGCAAAAAAAAAAAAAAAAAAAAAAAAAAAAAAAAAAAAATATATATATATATATATATATATATAGTAGGCCAGATTCAGTAGTTGGGTGGACTTTTCAACAACTATCTTGATTTCAGGTAACTAAAATGACTTTAAATTTTATGTGACAGAGTGATGTTAAGTTGTCCTGGCCCATAAAATATTGTACAATTTTAGGAAAGCTGACAGCACCATCGAAATAGAAAAGATGAGCCTCTGTGAAAACAGAGCATAATAGATAAGACAAAAATTTTACACATCAAATCATCACTCTAAAAGTATTAAGTCATTCTAGAAAATAAACAGAATTAAGGGTGGATAAAATTTTGATAATTCTTAATTCTGTCTGTATTACGAACACTTCATATTTTCAGCTGACCTTGAATTCTCCAGACTTTATATATTGTGTCCAACACAGAATAGACACTCGATAAATATTTGTTGAATGAATTTCCACATGCTCCACACCCCTCAGCCTTTGCTGCCTTTTCTTGTCCCATCAATAAGCTTTGCAGGGCATCTTGAAGTTCACTTTCAGTTTTGCTTTTACGAAGTCATCCAAAAAAAGTAAATAGCAGGTAAGAAGTAGTTATTGGAAGATAATTGAAGATATAAAGACTTAAAAACAAATTGAAAAATTATAGAATAGAATGAACATTGACTTAAAATAGACTGGCTAACAGCAGCAATGAAACATCAGACAATAGAGTAATTGGTGAGGACTTTATTGGCCTCTGAAAAAGCTATTAAAGATAAGTTCCATTTAGTCATTCTCACTTTTAATGCAGTTATTTTTACTTTGAGGCCACGCATTATTTTTTTAAACCCATATTTTAATGTGGTTATATCTATAGCTTAAAACTTATTATATCTACTACAGTGTTCATTCAGTCATCCCAACAAATATTTATTCATTTATTTCTTGAGCACTTACAATGTGCCAAGCACTAGGTAAGTTCTCAAAGATACAATGGAAAACAAAACATGGATCCTGCCCTTAAGGTGCTTGGAGGCTGATGGGGGATACAGAAAAGTAAACAGGTATGGTAAAAATGCAGTGTCATAAGGTACAAAGCTCATATCCAAGTTTATTAACTTCACATTAAACAGACGTATTAAACTTTAATATTACAGGTCCCAAAGAAACACCTACTGTGCATTTCAGCTATTTCTACTTTTCAAAACAAGAGTAAAAACAACAAAATCATAAACACCATTACCGGAATGTACAGCTTTATAACTGTATTACAGAAAATGCAAATTACTAAAGTGGTTTAAGGAGAAAAAAGTTTCCTGGCCAAATTATTTTGCAAAATGCTGGGTTCAACAAAATTAAACAGATTTCTTTTTTCACTGTAGAACTTTTCAGCACTTATAATATGGTAATAAGCATTGTGACTCACTCAGAGGGCAAATATGATTTGCCATGTTTTGAAATGTATTTGATAAGGGCATGCTTTTTAAAGAACCTGTCACTTAATATCTAGTAGGGCATGAATGTTTATTGGAACATAGTTTGACGAATACTACCAAATATAGTTTGAGAAATATTACCAACAACAATTTCACACGTTTTAATCAAATCATATTCATTATAATCTAGGAGGGCTAACTCTTTAAGTGAAATATTAAATAAATCCTTTTGTTATGCAACAGAGTATTTTTGCAAAGCTCTCTAATTTCATATCTTTCACATTCAGAATTTAGTTGATTTGTTCTTTTTAAAAGAAGCATTTCCCTGGGATACCATTAAAGGCTATCAGGTTTTGCTAATCCTTGGCTAATTATGTGACAGCGTTCAGGAGAGTCCAGATAGGAAGCAGAGGAATCTGTGATCTCAGCCTGCAGAGGACAGCCAAAAGATGAGTAGATGAAGCAAACTGATGTCCCCAATTTAGGCACCGTCTTTTTTTCCCCCGTCCTCTAACTTTTTTCCTCTCCTTGTTTCTTTATAACTTATTTTTCCCTTTCCCACTCTGTTTCTTTGCTTCCTCTCCCTTTTACTCACCTCCCTCAATGACATAGGTCTGTCTATGATCACCAAAGATTTAAATTTAACCCTACTAATGGCCATCCCAGCAATAATACTGCAATAGTGTTTTATAATTCATGTGTGGGAATGAAAATAGTGAAGTAGGCAGCTTTACTATTTTCATTCATAGCAATGGAAGGGATAAAGAAGCTGTCCCCTGTTGGGGACAAACTGACATCTGGTTTCCCAGTTTCCTCTCTACTGGCTCTACTGGTACTGGCTCCATCCTGTACAAAGTGGTTTTGAAAGATAAGAACACACCATATTAGTGCATGTGTGTGGAAGAGAACTTTTGAGATAGGATTGAATGGTGCAATATTTGCCTCCAAATCAGGCACCTCATATTTGAATCCTTATATTTGACTTTCTCTTATTATAAAGTGATCTATCAAGTCTTATTTTATATGATTAAATACTGGTTGGAGAAGACACATAGTCTCAAAGACTCAGACAACAATAGTTTTTCAATTGTTAGAGAAGTCTCTAACTGAACTGGTAAAAATAGGAGACAAAGAAAGCTAATACAGACAGTAGCTATTCCTGGGGCGTCTGCTTCATAATTGCAAGTGTTAGAATATGTTGTAAACATGCCTTTATTCAGATTACTTGGAAAAGCATTACAGTAAGTTACTACAAAGTGGATATCAAGCAGACACCTACAAAATGAATTTGTTTTAAGTTATAAGTACTTTCAAAAGAAGCCTAAGGGAATTCCTATAGGCTTAAGCAACAAAACTATCTAACATGCAGTGAATACTTATAGAAACGGGGGGTGGGGGAGGGGGAGGATGAAAATGAAAATAGTTTAAGCTGCAGAAGGAGGAAAAATCAGAGATTGGTGACTGACCAAAGGAAGCACCTGCTTTCCGGAAATTAAAATCATGTATTAGGCAGCTCTGACTTAATTGCCAAATGGGGTGAAGCCCAGACTCTAGTGTAAAAGGGTCCCAAATTATAATTGGGCATCATGGATTAAAATTCAATACCTGAAAATTTCCTCAGAAATGAATGGACAACTGGGACAGACTGCAGAGCCCAGTACAATATGCTTCCCGCAGCTGACACTGGCAGGTCACTTTATTTGGCACCAAATAAAGTTCCCAAGTGGTCTTTAAGGGCATTCAGCTGCTGAGTGCTTATTTCATTCATCCCTTATTGTGCTGCCAGTAGCCGATCCAAAGAAGTAGCATGAATCAGCTCTGTGGATAAAATTTTCTCAGGCTGCGTGGAGGAGATGCAACTGGACTCATTTCAGTGCTTTAGTGGGACCTTCACTAGCGGCAATAGCCTGAATAGTAACAGCTTTCACACAATGTCATTCAACAGGAAATCCGAGGGAAAGCGGGACAAAATTGAACATTAGGAAACTTCCAAAATAAATGCCATTTAGCGAGGAAAACAAAAATCTTAATGAGAAACATTTTATACTTTTGTCATTACCAGATAATTTAGAATACTGTGAAATAAAGCTCGTAGCTCCCCTCCGTGTGTACTTCCAGCTGCAAAGTAGAGGTTAGCACCAAAATTTTCTACATTAAACATAAAACTATGGCATTATACTTATCTCTCTTTAGTTGCTTCTGTTTAAAGTAGCTAGAGGATTAAAAGTCAATCCGTACAATACCTTCGGTTTTACACGGACTAATTTCAAAACACATACTCAATGGCGAAGTGTGTTTTCTTGTTTCTGTCAATTCTAGTAAAATGTTCTGATTATAAAATAATATTTAGTGTCTTCCCCTATGCAGGTTTAAAAACTGCAGGAGCTATAGTAATTCTACCGAGGTCATGAACTTGTCTGATGAAGTACAGATGAATGTAAAATATTCTTCTAAGCGTAATAGGTCTTATTAATGAGTAGTTCCAGTACACATTTTTTAATTTAAATTCATGGAAAGGTTAAAAAGCAGTAGTTTTTATTATTGTTTTGCCTTTGGTTTAGCACAAATTTTGCACATACCCACAAGAGAAACAGTCTCCTAATCATTTCATATATATCACTGTTAGCAGCAGTATCTAATAGTGCTACTATCACTGAATAGTTAAGAGTCTTACATTTCCATTAGAATTAGGAGCAAGGGCTAATTATTTTTAGTTAAAGTTGAATTTGATCTAAACGGGAAGCATATTTTGGCATTTAGTCTGGAAACCCAGGACTATTATAAAATGCCTGCTTGTAAATTCAGAGACTAGAAAAATACATACAGATTTTTTTGTTTCTCGGTTTTGGGAGAAGTTGGTATAGTTATAGTGAGATCATTAACGTAAATATAGTAATATAATATAATTAATATAAGATGTTCTGTTCTTGTGTTTATGGCCAAATTTGGCAGCATAAAATGAATTAATTAACCCAAATAAATATGCACTAGTATCTGAATGCTTCTCTAAATTGAATCTTTTAACTTTTTAGTATGGAAAATTCCAAATTTATACTAAACAGAATAGTAAAATAAAACCCCATGTACCCACTACTTAATATCATTGATTAACAACACATTATCCATTTTGTTTCATCTATATCTCAACCTCTTCCCTCTTCAGAATTTTCTTCTTCAACAGATGAAATAGTATGGGATTTAAAAATTGATGGAACTTATTTTATAAAATCTCTTTCTCAGGATTAAGCATTTTATTTAAGAGGTTTTTGCTTTCATTTTACCCAGGAAAAGACAGGTGTATCCCACACACAACATGAAGTGGTGGATGAGGTAGGTATTTAGTAAACTTATACCTCAAACACCAAAAATTCGATGATCTGGATTTTTGTTTTCTATCGGTTTTCTAGGTAATTAAAATGTTGCTCTTTTTCACCAGTGGAATTTTTAGTCTTCCACTTCTACCACTCCTCGAAACCTCTCAGCTTTTCTGCTTTTTTTTTTTCTTTCTCTCTTTATTTATTTTTGCTTCCCTGTAAATCATAAATAATAATAGTTCCCACATCATAGCTTTTTAGATTTTAATGACAGCCTCCAAGGACAGGTGCCAGTTAAATGAAACATATAATTAAAACTTGTGCTATTCTAAAATTGGGTTACTTGGCAATCCTCAAATCAGAGGCTACCCCCATTCAGAAGACAGGCGTGTAGCATTTATCTGGGTTACCGGGTGTGCAGCAGATTCAATCAAGGCCAGTCTTCGCTAGGTGCCAAAAATGTGGTGGAATGTTTAGTTCGGCGCATCCCCGTTTCAGGTGTCTCTGCATGGCACCAGAGTAAGTGTTCTGCAGCTTGCAACACTGGCAACCAGTGTTCTTAACTAAAACATTTCGGTAAAGCAATACGCTTACCAAGCAATTAATTTAGGCATTTGCGCACATATATGTATGTATATATGCAATTATCATACTTATTGCATAAGTTTTATGCTTTTTTAAAATAAAGTTTATAAGCTTTTCTTTAACTTCCAGTAGTTTCTCACTAAGAAATAGAAAGACATGATCTCAGTCTCAGTCGTAGTCTTGGACGTAGACATCATGTTGTTGGATCCCATGTTTGTCCTTTCAGGCATGGTTATCATTTTTCTACAAGCAGTATCTCTTGAAGTAGCCTTGCTTGCAGATGCTCCTGAGAATCCTTCCACGTTTACTCAAGAGCAAGCTTTCTGACTCTATTACTGTCCCTGTTAATTCTACTTTGGTAACTCTTCAACCTTTCATTGATTTTCCTCTCTTTGGACTTGTCATTTGTGCCCTGCACCACACTGCTGACTGGGGGAGAGGCACTCTCTCTGCTGAGTTGGAAAAGTCATGATCTTTTCATCAGTAGCACTTGACTCTTGATATCCTGCATGAATTTGGGCTGGGTTCTAGTTCTCTTGGCCGCACTCACCGTTGAGATGCAGTCCCTGCTTTCATCCCCCTCTACTCTTGGACTCCTTGAGTCCTTCTACCTTACATCTTAATTCTGTATGCTTCACATGATTTCCCCACAAAAGTCTTCTCTGTGTGTGCATTGTCTCTCAGACAATATGACATTGCTGGTGAGTTTCCTCTAATGTCTCACTAGGCTCCTTGGTGATACACTGACAGGCAGACATACCAACCAGACTCAGCTCTGTTTTATAGCTGTGCCTTGGAGTCACAGTGATGCCTCTGGCTTGTCCTAACTCTTAAACCTCCGCCTCTGCAAATCAGCAGTCAGACAGGACAATTTCCTTTCCCAAACCAAGTGTCACTCACAGGATTATTGTTGGGAAATTAGCCCCTTCTCTATGCTCATGTACCCAGTTTCCCATTTCAAATATTTCCCATAGTTTCAGAGCACTAGGCAAAAAATTCAAGTTGATACTGTTTAACCAGGCACACCTTTATTTTCAAATTATTTAATTAGTCAATCTTCCCTGCCTCACTGTGTATATGGGTTTCACTCTAACAAATGTGCTATATAAAAATTTGGATGTATGTTTAATTTGATTTTCTTCTGAATAAATCTGAATTTTTAAAAAATCAGTAAGAAAAGGTGCAAACCATTAGGAAAGCATTTAAAGTAGATTAATAGCTTATCGAGTTTTCATTCTCTCTTCAAACCATATTGAACCACTTGTTTTACATGAATTTCAAAGGCTGGCACTAGCTTTCACTTCAAGAAATAAATGACACAGGGTATTATATTTTAAGCACCATTAAAACCTTGAAATTGTACAGTGACTTAGAAAACAATAAGTTAGTTAGCTCTGATAGCTTTGTAATGGTTATACGATGGGGAAATTCATTGTTAAATGACCCTCCCACTCTTACCTCACATGTAATGCTTGTCAGGAAGAGGAAGGAAAAATGAGACTGGTATCCAGGTACACAGGTATAGGAAGATCAGAGAGAATGTACCAAATATTCCTAGGGAATCTGTTGTTCACTGATCCATGGCTAGTAATTGGAAACTATTTTTGCCAGGACAGAGAAGTCTAGCTCATCACTGTCGTCCTAATTCCTAGCTTCTATAATCCACTAGTAAAGTTGTTCTTATCTGTATTTTAATGTGTTTGAGCAGAGGGTGGTTGTAATATTGTTAATGAAACAGTTTTAACATAAATGATTTAGGAATTACATTAAGTGGCATTTGAATCTGATGCTTCCACTGCCTAATCTGTCTCCTTTCTAACCTTTTCTTTTACACCTTCATTAGAACATCTATTAAGGTAATGAAACCTAGCTACCAGATTAAAAGGCAGAATGCTCCAAGTTCTAAAATAATAAGAACGACAGCATTTTAAAAAATGTTTTTGAGCAAAATTTCAAACCAGTGAAAACAACAAACAACAAACCCCACCTGTTTTTATGATGCAACTCAAACAGCATCTGAGTCTATAAAGAGGCAATAATTGGTTAACTAACCAAAGTGATACAGTTCATTATTTTTCTATTGCACGTTTATGTAGTTCCCCCCTGAAGCACAAGCATAATTTGGTTTTTTAAAAAAAGATACGATTTACATATGGCACTTGAAGAGAGATGTTTTAGAAAATCATATAAAGTGTTCCTCCTTGTAAAAAGCAATGTCCTTTCCTTCTTGTTAATGCCAAGGATGCTTTTCCCCAAACACTCATTCCCTGCTCAGAACAGTGTAGCCGCTAATGAGGAAAACACAGCTAGTACCTCAGTTGAATGTTTCCTTTGTTTACCTATGGGGAGTTCATTCTGCAACGGGAAGAATCTCTTACTATCAATGAGTCTGAAAGTGCTCAAATTCTGCCAAGGGGAAAGTTCTAAAGTTTTGCGTACCCATGGTTCAATCTGAAGCAATGCAAAAGGAACTCTGTCATCTCAGAGAACATCAACCACGCTGCTTACATTGTCTCCATTTATATAATACATTCCATCTTATTTACGTGGGTTCCATTTCCAGTTACAAGATCACTGCTTGGCAATACGAGGCGACGTGCATCTAAAATGACAAACTGATCCTGGCACTTGCTACTTATTACAGGTTTATTATGTGTTTTCAGTCTATCGGGGATTTCTAGAGTAGTTCCAGTTACTGGCAATCAGACCTTGAAAACTACTCCATGCCCAATAATAATGAGATCTTCAAATGGATTTTTTAAAGACAGCATTAATCCAGAATATAAATTAAGAGAATATATTTGATGGTGAAAAAGTGCAAACCTACCCGCACATTTTGGTTTCATGTATAAAATATAAACAGCATATGAATTCTCCCTTGTGTCTTCAGAGAGATCTGCAGCTTTTTTTCCTTCTGAAGGGTATTCAAAATATGGTATTTTAAGCATAATAACCCATAAATAAAATACAGTGCTTGCCAAAATTATTTTTTTCCCATATATAGGGCCTTTAGATACTGTTCTGAACTCTGATTTTCTCCTGAGATGCAATTTAAGAGCTTTAAAAAAAGTCTTTAAAAGACTTCCTATGAAATATGCACAGCTTTTTTTTTTAATTTGTGTTTCTAGATGGCCAAATTGCTCTGTTTTTATAAATACTGTACGTAAAATTACCAGATTGCCTGGCATTCCATTTTTACAGGGGATACTGCATCGTTAAGCACAGAAAGAATATAATATAACTATTCAAACTGCTTAAAATATTTTGTAACCATAAATTATTATCCAAAAATATTTTTCAAGTAGATAAAAAGAGTTGTCAATTCTACATAGTGAATGCCTCATAAGGGGCTCGTTTGTGGTTGAAAACTGAATAAAAGCAGTAAATTAAGACCAGACTTAACCATAGAGAAGCCGTAATCCACTGCAGATTTCCTTGGTGAATGAAGTATTGTGATGTGGATTTATCCTCCTTGCTTGTACAGTTAACCAGTCACATCTGTGACCAAAGTGCTGTCTGTGCTCACAGACAAGGTAGGTTCACTAACCCCAAGGAGGTAAGCCCATGCTGATTTACATTGTATTGATAAGTACAAAATAAATACAACTGTGTCTTGGGGGCTGCCTGTGAAAGGGCAGATAGTATGCTAACGATAAACTGGTGTGAAAAGAAAACAGGGATATTGAAAAATGGGTGGGCAGTTGAGAAACTGCCAGTGATGCTGGGTGCCCAGCTTTTGAACAGGCGTGAGGCTAGAGGGGGCCTTGATGAAGCCAAGGGAATGTGGGTATGAAAGAAGGTCAGGAGTGCTGAGAGCTGACTGAAATATGGTCTATGTTAAAGGAGTATCACTCACTATAAATATTCAATGTCAGGAATTTAAATGGCTTACAGACATAGAAGCCCTTGATGATTATGTTATCCAGCATTGTTGATTTCCTTCTGTTGTTTGTCAGCAGCCACCACAATGAATGAATAAGACCCTGGAAGTCTCCACAATGAGTCATTTTGCTCTTAAGTCTGTGCATTTTTCTTCGTGATTACATGCCAATATAATAATTGATTTGCCTTTTTCGAAATTAAACTAAGGGAGCCAAGTATGTCATATCTCTGTTGTTATTTTCCTTTTCTTTCAGAGCCCAATGTTTCCAAAGGACATTAATTTTGATTTCTCTGATGAAGGCTTGTGGCTGTTCTTATGCTTTACAAAACATTACCAAATCAGAGTCGAAAAGAAAACTGTGAGTGAACATTCCTTCCAAACAACTATTTTTCATTATTTAAGAAAAATTTTCTCAGATTTGTCTGTAATTCATTCCAATATGCTCCTTTTGTAAAAGATGTGGGAAAAAGAGAGAACACACAAGTGAAACCCTCTGTAGAGGGTTGACATTTAAATATTTTATGAGTCACTCCAACACCTTTCTAAAACAGCATTTTACAAATAAGGGCAGCTTTGCAAGAAAAAAAGTTTATTCTTGAACATAAGCAGGTATTTGTACATTAATGTTACACTAAAATGTATGTAAAGTAAAAACTGCTAGCTTGTTACAGTGTTTTAATCCTTCAAATCAAAAACTTTTCCTTGGAATTTTTCAAGATTGGAATATCAGTTTCTTTAAGCGGGAAAATATTTAAGCTAATGAAATCTTTATCAGATTCAGCAGCTCCACTAAACTGTAAACTAGGCTATCTACTCAAGAAAAGGCCATTGGGACTTAAAGTAGTGTGGATATCTTTACCAATGTTAAAAGATCCCAGAAAGCATTAGCTTTTCTAAATATGTGTTAGATTTGATTTGATTCCTAAAGAATAAAGTTTATAATTACCATCTCCACTTAATTAAGGATAACCACGACTTGATTATACTCATTTCATCTTTACAAATGTGTGTATTTCTGAGGAAAGCACAATCTTAAAATCTCTAACATTACCTGATATATATTTCATGAATACTTCTGGAGTTTCAAAGCGTTTCTTTCTAGTTAGTGGAAAGGGGTACTGTGCTATAGTTGCACGTAGGTTTAAATCAAATTGCCTACAAATATTGCATAAGTGCCTGAACTTTCAAGACAAAGCTTTTCCAATCAAATACAGTATTTAACCCCCCACTACCACACACACACACACACACCCCCCCACACACACCCTTCTGCCTCAGAAGTTAAGGGGAAACAGGACAGGCATGGTGGCTCACACTTATAATCCTAGCACTTTGGGAGGCCGAGGCAGGCAGATCACCTGAGGTCAGGGATTTGAAACCAGTTTGGCCAACATGGAGAAACCCTGTCTCTACTAAAAATACAAAATTAGCCAGGTGTGGTGGCTCACACCTGTAATCCTAGCTAGTGGGGAGGCTGAGACAGGAGAATCCTTTGAACCTGGGAGGCAGAGGTTGCAGTGAGCCAACACCATGCCACTACACTCCAGGCTGGGAGACAGAGTGAGACTCTGTCTCAAAAAAAAAAATTTTTTTTATTAAAAATAAGTTAACGGTAGAAAATGTCAGTAGAAACTTGTCATTAGCAGTAAATTATTCTTTGGTGGTTTTGGAGTTAATATTTTCTAAAATGGTTGCAGATTGATCAAAATAACTATTTTTATACTTTTGCATGGCTTCTGTGTATTGCAATAATTTAGTAATAAGTAATAAGACTCCCCCTTAAAAGAAAAAGTGTTCATTAGTGATTGCAATTCCACATCGTGTGGCACATTCCTTACATGTTGTGAAAAGGTTATGGATTCACTCACTGTAGCATCAGAAGTATAAAGGGGAGAGGTGAGATTCTTTGTTACAAGTGCTGAGAAATAATCATTTAAAGGTCAGTTGCCCTAAAAAAGAAAAAAGAACATTTGTTTAATAAGTAACTCATTTTGGGATAAGCTGCAATTGTAAAGGTTACAGAATAGACCAATTTGCCAGTGATGTCAGCAAGAAGTACTATTAAAGTCATTGGTCCTATTAAAATAATCCTTCGTAAAATTCAGATTGCATGCCTCCTCACATATCCCACCACACATCCAAAAAGTGCCTAAACTATTTATAGTGTGCTTTCAAAGACACATTGCCCTGTGCACTTTACCTTAAGTACTCAGCTCCTCTTAAAGGCAACAATGGAGTGTTAGATGGGAAAATACCTTGGCAACCACACAGCCTCCCCAACACACAACACACAACCCACTCTCTCCCACATCTGATTCATCCTATATTGCTTCATTCTTTCAGTTTTATTAATGTATAAGAACATTCTCGTGTGTCATGGGTTAAAGGATTTCTCACTGGGTATTCTGCTGTACCGTACACCAACAACTATCTTGCTAGAAACTCCTATATAAAAGAAAAAACTATCGATTCAGCCATGTAAAGGATAAACTATACATTTGTATCCTTTCCTATTCCAAGACCAACTTCCTTCCCCTACTATTCTCTAAAAAAGCCAAAGAGAATTTGGTTTGGCAATAAATTGGAATACTAACTTGATATGTAGAAGTAACAATATTTGTACTAAAAATCTTTTAGTACCTGAAAGGTTATTTTTTTCAAGATCTGAATAAAGGTGGTAGTTTATTTAATATAACTTTTATACTATTAAAAAATTTTTGCCTTTAGGGAACTGATGTACAACAAATAAAAGTTGTTTGTTGTTTTAATTTTTACTTTGTGAAGCGGTATTTTAAACTGGCTACAATTTTCCCTAGAAGATTCGCTCTTTGAGATGAGTATATGAATAAAATAACTTCCAGAAAAACCTCTGTAGAAAGCAATCCCTTCCGAGCACTCGACTGCTTAAGATTTATGTATACTGTTTTTACTCTTCGCATTGGTTGCAAAGCTTCTCCTCATTGAAGGTATTTTGCTGAAGGTAAATAGTGAGTTCTCAGATTTTTATAATGAATTGATTTTTCACATATGTTGCGTCAGAATTTTAATTACAGTTTAAAAATAATACGTTTTCAAGCACACTTCTAAGGTTTGCTATTTAGATTAAAGGAACTAGAAAGCTTATAACTCTTACCCTATTGTAAAGTAAGAACTACCGCTGTCTATAAGACATTTGCAATTAGAAGAAATTACGATACTCTTATTTCAAGCAACTTAGCTAAGAATCAAGTTATTCTCTTAACTTGACTTGCTTTTCATTTGAAAGAGGGCAAAATCTATTTCCTGGGTAATTTTGCAGAGCAAAGATATTAATACGTTGGGGTTTAATTGTATCCTGTGTTTAAATACACTGTGGGTGAAACCCCAGACCTCTGCTTAATTGCTGTGAGAAAATAGCCTGATTTCTCCGAGATTAGGCACACGCTTATGTATACTTTGACCTAAGAGTGCCTCCTTCAGAATTAATCTTCTAAGGTAGAGGGATTTGCTTTTATATGTGCAGCAGGGCCATTCGTGACAAACAGGGCCTAATAAACTAACTTCACCCCCTAGACCTCCCTTTTGCTGTCAACGTTTTTCTTCATCTATTCACTTCACACATCTCTTGTCCAGTGGCTTATTAGCAAATAACCCTCACTGGGCAGGGGGACTAATTTTAATGGCATTTTTAAATTAGAGGACTTGGAACTTAAATGGGATACTTCAAAAATAAAACTATCTTGAAAACTTTCGTTTTTACTAATGAAACATAAAGTACTCTAAAATAACTCCATTTAAGTAAATACCATAACCCTTTGAAAAGACAAACAATTCATATTTACTTAAAATTTGGTCTGCAGCTGTATTTTGTTGGATCTGTCTAATGTATGAAAGCACTTTTTCTTTCCCATCAGCTATATTCGAATTGTTTTTGTAAGATGTAACAGAACGTTCTGGTTTTAAAATATTTATATTAATCAAAGTTAGGGCTGTTTATATTTTTTGGCAATCGTGCTTTTCTTTAAAAGTGATGCACTCCTCTTTAACTAAACAAAAGTGTTGAAATGGCCTGTCATATAAACTTCAACATAGCACAGTTGGTAATACAAATTCTGGAGACGGAAATAAATGGGACGTAGTTTCTAGCTTCAGGTTAAACATGGACTAATAAAAAGAGCAACAGTGATAATTTCTAAGATTTTCCTGAGGAAATGTCATTCATTGCTGCTTATAAACTCTAGA
>NW_012101854.1:2933587-2953716 GCF_000951045.1 Mandrillus leucophaeus
CTGTCTATAAGACATTTGCAATTAGAAGAAATTACGATACTCTTATTTCAAGCAACTTAGCTAAGAATCAAGTTATTCTCTTAACTTGACTTGCTTTTCATTTGAAAGAGGGCAAAATCTATTTCCTGGGTAATTTTGCAGAGCAAAGATATTAATACGTTGGGGTTTAATTGTATCCTGTGTTTAAATACACTGTGGGTGAAACCCCAGACCTCTGCTTAATTGCTGTGAGAAAATAGCCTGATTTCTCCGAGATTAGGCACACGCTTATGTATACTTTGACCTAAGAGTGCCTCCTTCAGAATTAATCTTCTAAGGTAGAGGGATTTGCTTTTATATGTGCAGCAGGGCCATTCGTGACAAACAGGGCCTAATAAACTAACTTCACCCCCTAGACCTCCCTTTTGCTGTCAACGTTCTTCTTCATCTATTCACTTCACACATCTCTTGTCCAGTGGCTTATTAGCAAATAACCCTCACTGGGCAGGGGGACTAATTTTAATGGCATTTTTAAATTAGAGGACTTGGAACTTAAATGGGATACTTCAAAAATAAAACTATCTTGAAAACTTTCGTTTTTACTAATGAAACATAAAGTACTCTAAAATAACTCCATTTAAGTAAATACCATAACCCTTTGAAAAGACAAACAATTCATATTTACTTAAAATTTGGTCTGCAGCTGTATTTTGTTGGATCTGTCTAATGTATGAAAGCACTTTTTCTTTCCCATCAGCTATATTCGAATTGTTTTTGTAAGATGTAACAGAACGTTCTGGTTTTAAAATATTTATATTAATCAAAGTTAGGGCTGTTTATATTTTTTGGCAATCGTGCTTTTCTTTAAAAGTGATGCACTCCTCTTTAACTAAACAAAAGTGTTGAAATGGCCTGTCATATAAACTTCAACATAGCACAGTTGGTAATACAAATTCTGGAGACGGAAATAAATGGGACGTAGTTTCTAGCTTCAGGTTAAACATGGACTAATAAAAAGAGCAACAGTGATAATTTCTAAGATTTTCCTGAGGAAATGTCATTCATTGCTGCTTATAAACTCTAGAGTTACCTGGTGGAAAGGTTTGTGTTCAAGTTTCTTACTCTATTTTCTTGGGGCATTAGGAAGTAAAGCCTAAGTGCTGACTGAAAAATAATAACAAGCCACTAAAGCTGGAGGCTTAAACAACAATCAATTAATTTTAAAATTCCTTTATATTTTATATATGTCCAAACTCTTTTAGTAATGATAAAAATACTTACATGCTACTTACCTGCAATCAACTGTATTTGTGGGCAGAAATAGCTAACAGGAAAGAGCTGTTTTTAGAAGTCGAGCCTCCCACTATTGTTATTGCTACAAGCTTTTGTTGGTGAATCTTAAACTGTATGATCTATCTAGACTCACATAAGGAAAGTGGAGTTTTTATGAAAGACATTTTAAACTTCAAGCCAACCTTAGTTAAATTCATATATAGTTATATGTAATTATTCTGTAGTATGGACACTCCCAAATATTCTGGAAGTTTAATAAGACATGGCTTTAGGTAGATTGGCCTATTTGGGGTTTTTGTTCTTGTTGTCATATTCATTCTGTAGTTCAGACTGCACTGATTCACTTCTGTGGAAAATAATCCTAAACAGGAAGGGTGGGGACAGAAGACTTTGTCCCTAATATGGAAGTTATAAGTGTTTGTTCTTTCAGAGTATGGTAAGGACATATCAAACAAACAGGAAGTATTATTATGCATTGCAGGCAAAGGGGCTAAAGGTCTCCTGTTCGAACTTTTGGCCCTTTTAGAATCCCTGATCCTTCATTATTTTGTTTAACTTGATGTAAGTCTTGACCAGTAGCTGACTCTGAGAAAACATTTCCTGACATCATTTCCAGAGGTGATGTGGGATTACTGTGCTTGCCTTCCCATTTTGGGTTGAGAATGAAAAGTCTAACAGTGGCTCCTGGTTAATACTTCCAGCACAGTCTTTTAATTAATAGGTCAGGTTAATTCATTCCTTTGGCCTTTAGCATTACAACTTCATTTTCACACTTTGGTTAAAATGATCAATGCACACAACACACACACACACACACACACACATTTACATACACACAAACACATTTAAGGGGGCAAAAATGTTTTGGTTCTGCTATAGCAGAACAAAAAATAAGTAGACTCCTTTTAATTACCTCATTCATAATACAAGGTGGTGAAGGAGGAGCAAAAAGGTCAGGATATAATAAATATAAAATTTAAATCTCTAAACTAATTTACCTTTTTTTTTTTTTTTTTTTGGTACCAGCTAAAGTCAATGAATATAAACATGTATTCTATTATGTTGCACCATTACGGATTATTGTTAATGTCTTGTTTCCAATTTTATGCAATTTTTGGTATAATCCAAATCTATGTATTAGCCAGGGTAGGAGGTTTTGCTTGAGGTAATTGACATTATATAGTCCAAAGCACAGGAAGAAGTAAAACATATCTGTAATCTTCACCCATTTCCAAACAGAAGGGGATAATTGGGCCAATTCTTCTATTGTGTACCCTCCCTCTTCATGCAGAGATTCCTTTGAAGTCAGAGGGAGATGAAGGAGCTGAGGCTGAGAATGTGGCTGGAGGAAAAAAAAATGAATATTATCAGGCCAGAGTCTCATAACCATGTTTTATGCCACATTAACCATTGGGTTTGCTATAATGCGGGGACTTTTTATTATCATTTTTACCTTCTAGTTTAATCAAGGATCACTAAAACAACTTCTAATAATATACTGGGGTTAAAAAAATGTGTTTATTTTAACTCCCTTAGGTGAGATTCACAATCCAGCCCCTCAAAAATGTAAAGAAATAATTTTATTTAGAAAAAGCTAAAAATGTAAAAAGCATCACTTTACGGTTATATGTAAGTTTAGATGAAGCAGAAAAACTGACCAATTAAATTGGCATTCAGAGTGAGTACAGCACAGAGAGGAAGTTATGAAGGAGGTGGGGATTTATTTACTTGTCAAGCAATTTTCTCTCACTTTCTCCTTACTTCTTACCACCTTCAAGGAGAGAGAAAATGTTAGCTTGCATTTATGTCACCAAGCTAAAAGTTTATTTCTTAACCCTCCTTTGTTACAAATCACAGGGAGCATGAATGTATTTGAGTGCATAGAGGGAAAGTTATATAATTCAAGCAATGATGGACTGACGCCGTGGAGAGTCATTAGACTTAGGTTAACAGACAGCTGTCCAGAGACTCTTCAGTTTCAAAATCGCCAACAAGAGGGAAATGACTGAAGACAGGAGCAAGGACAGAACCAATCAACTTGTCAGGCTGTGAAGCTATCTAAGAAAAAGACAAGTTCTTCCTCCAATTAATACACAGTATTTGAGAACAATACTAAGCCATGTGAGAGATATTAGATGTACAAAGACAAATCACATGATTCTTGGAACATTCAAAGTTGTGTGGAGGTGAAAAACATGTTAATAAACAATAACAAAGAATATGACAAGTGTTATAATACAGGTGTGTACTTAGTGCTATAAGAAGACAAAGAAGGGAGTTATTAGTACTTCTTTGGGTTTGGAAAGAGGTACTGGATTGGTGAATAATAATTTCACAAAAAAGTTAATAAATTAGGGTGCATCTTAAAGTATAAGTAGGTATTCATCAAGCAGAAAACCAAGAAGTGGCCATTCCAAGCAGAAGAAATAACATAGATTCAAACCAAAGCATGTCTTACTCAAGGAAGAAGAAGTTGTTGACTATGACTATAGCATATGGTATACAGGCTGTGTGGTAGGAGGAACAGTCTATCATAATTCGGCTCCAAATTGCAGCCCAATAAACAAAGCCTTGTATGTTATGCTAAAGAGTGGGGACCTCATCCAGGAAGCAATGGAAAGTCACCAAAATGTTTAATCAGGGGAGTAACATGATAAGAATCGTGTTTTAAAAAATAGCTGGCATCAGTATAGAAGAAGGCTGGGAGAATGACAAAAATAGAATAGTTTTTATGAGTTATAGAGAGGTTGAGAATTGAAAATGAGAGCCTTTGCTATGATCATAAATTAAGGAGAGATTTTAGGTTCAGGAGGTAAAATTAAAAACAAAACAAAACTGGCAACCTCAATGTATACAACCTTTCATGTGCATACTATCAGGTTTGGGTCAGAGTGATATGGATAGAAAAAATACGTTTCCAGTATAGTTAATAGTAGAAGATGGGTGCTTAAGTCAGAATCCCTAGAAGCAGGGCCGGAGATTAAAGTTGTTCTGAAAATGATTTACAAAGGGAGTGTTCTTGGGAGGAGGGAAGCAAGAGGAGCAGAATAGGCAAAAGCAGGGACGAAGGTAGCTAAGAAGGATGAAAACTGGCCTTAGCTGAGCCTGCTCCTTCGGGGAGCTCTGAAGCATATATTGTACTACAGAGTTAGCTCCTCTTATCTCCAGGGAGGATAATTCTCAGGTAAGTTAGCTTGGTTCAGCTGAGGGCTAATCTTTGGGAAGGAGAGAGCTATGAGCTGTTAGCAGCCAAAAACACTTAACAGCCGCTGGGGAGCAAGAAGGATACCAACAGCAGCCACTGTAGGCCACCCTTTGCAAGGCTCAGAACCACTTGCTTCGGACATTTAGTTTACTCCATTCAGGCACAACAGCTTCAGGATTCTGGTTACTCACATGTCCTGGGCTCCTGTATAAGACGAAGATGAGTAAAACAAACTGTAGCTTCCACTGCTGCAGTGTGTCCTAAGCCCATAACATAATCATCATCTACCCCTTCATCACTCTTCCAGATGTTCCTCCTTATGGGCGATACTTCTGCAGGTCTAGATGGATTTTCTGAAGGTATAAGCCAAATTCTCAAAACTTAGTAGTCTAAGCACCTGATTACCAGGCCCTAATCTGGTTATGGTTGCTGTACTTGCCTATTACAGTTACACAAGGCATGAGAATACCAAGATGCGGCCCAACAGATCATTTGAGTGACAAACACATTGC
This sequence comes from Mandrillus leucophaeus, assembly GCF_000951045.1. NCBI lineage: Eukaryota > Metazoa > Chordata > Mammalia > Primates > Cercopithecidae > Mandrillus > Mandrillus leucophaeus. Next base: position 2,938,577 of record NW_012101854.1, read on the forward strand.
TCCCTGTCTCTAATACGTAGCAGCATTTCTGCCTCCTCATGATAACCGGGTCATTTATCCTGCCAATACAGTAACTTTTTGTGCCAGCCAGTCTATTGGCACAAGGAGCTCAAAGTAATCTGGCAATAGCCATAGCTTTAAGTTTACTGAGACTTTTCCTAGATCCCCTAAGTGTAAGTTTCCCTCCTCTGGGACTTAGGACCTCTAGACTCACAAAACCTGTAGTTGCAGGAATGGGTCCCTGAGAGTGATGATTGAGTGGAGTTCTTATTTTTACTCTTTGATTCCTGTACTCATATATTCTAATTATTGAGGACAGAGAACCATATAGTATCTGTTGCTTTAAAGTGCACACTATACTCCAAAAGATAATACTTATCCTCATAGGATGCCATCTCTAAACTGGTGCTGTAACTGGGCCAGAGTGTGGTAGGACCAGTGAACTCCACGAGCATGTGCCCATTGCCATACCTCCTTTTCTATAAAGTGAGTTCCTTGGTCCAATTAACATGATTTTATCCATATGGTCCACAAAGATGATGCCCTGTAGAATGTCTGTACACTCCCAGTCCTTACAGACTATATTTGGACTAAGCTGGAGAACTCACATAACACTGGGACAGATCATGACTCTTGTTATTAATCCATATGAATGCAAGCTGCTTCTGATCCCCCCTCCCTAATGGGTATTAAAAATAACACATTTGCCAGAACAATAACCACATATCTTGTATCTGGTTAACTTGCCCTAGTAAATATATTACATGCAGCATAACAGCTGTGATAGAAACTACAACTTGGTTCAGTTGGCAGTACTCGACTCAGAACTCCATGATCTAATTTGTATATGGTCTAGATTGCTCAGCTACATGCAGATAGAGGATCCTCACCTACATGCAGATAGAGGATCCTCACCTATGTATCCTTTAAATCTTTGAGACTATCTATTTTGAGAGTAGTATTTATTTATTGCACTAATCTGTACAATTTTCCTCAGGATGTGATAACTGGTTTTGATTTACTAACTTGACCATAGAGGATAGTTTCAAAGACTTTCCACCTTGACAGTACAATAGTTGGTCAAGAAAACAATGGGAGAATTCAATCAACCTCTAACTGGCTCATGCCAATTATACATTCAAGGACTAGAAAAATGATCATTAAATGAGTGTGTAAACCCAGTAAACCCACTGTGAAATAAGTCTAGATCAGAACTCCTTTTATTTCCTGACACTTACATGTCCATACTCTAACAAGTGGCCCACGGTGGTGCTGTCAGCATCAACTCATATCTTACATCTACCAATCCTAAAAAGATCTGAGCATTCCCTTTGTTCCAGTGTACAGTTTTCTGAGTAAATACCTCTTGGTCCTTTTGGGGAAGAACTGAGGAGTCACACATTTACTATAATGTTGCAGTTCCTGTCTCATGGAGACCCAGCATCTCCTTCAGTCAATAGTTTCTGGGTATGAGAACTCACTCAGGTATGAAGACAAGGCAAGAAATTATGACTTTTCATTGAGATATCCGAGTCAGCCTTTTGCTCATTATTTTCTATCGCTTTTGATTATGTGTGTGAACCAATACCCTTGTTGGTGACTCATCTGTCTTGCCATTTCACATAGTAACCATTTCCATGGATACCTTGGGACAGTTCCCACCCCCACCCAGACAGCAGCCATTTCAACCCAGTTTCCCATTGTGGTGACTGCACTCCCTTTGCTTCTGACAATTAAGTTCTTCCCTGTGGCCCCTGTTAATCTGGAATCCCACCATCCCCCTTGCTACAATGGACCCCAGTCTTTTAATCACATGTCCTTCTAACCCTGGTTTAAGAAGAACTATGCTTCCCCACAATGTTAGAATCTGCCTGATCAGCAAATTCCTCATCATGTTAATAAACAACATGTCCTCCAAGCTCTCCTAGGGAACATAGTCAGATATGGATATTTCAGTCTTCCATAATGAACCCATTTTTGTATGCTCATTTTTTTTTATTGGTTTATTTCTTTCTCCACAATCTATTACTATAGTGCCAGGATCTCTACTTCATTTCATGTGACCCATCACTTTTTCCAAGCTACCAAGAGCTATCCCAGTCTTACCTTAGACCTATCATATAAGACTTTGCTAGGTATTAAATCCTGTTTCAACAGAACAACCCCATATGAGAAAACTGTCCATTACGTAGCTTTATATTCTGCCAGGACCCTCAGAATCCCTCCCAGGCATACTCTTTGAGCATATATGCAATCAAGTCCTAGATATCACGTGGAGTATGTAACTCATTTCCTTCCTTAACAGGCCGTCAATTCCCTAGCTGGGTCATGCTGAAATGTGGCCCAAATTATCAGTGTGACCTCCATGAAGGAAAGCACAGGCAGATCTGAGGATTGTCTTATAAGGCATCTGCCTCATTTGAGACCTTGGCATAGTACTCATGAAGGAAGCTTTCACTTCCAACAAGAGAAAAGGGAGCTTACTAGCCATTTCTGTGAGCCACACATGTTCAGGGGACGATGTAGTTGTAAGGTGATCATCTACTCAGATATCCCTATCCCAAACTTCAGAGTACCACTCCTTTATTTCAGAGCCCTAAATTTTGCACAGGAAACTTGCCTAGGCTGAGAATTTAGCCTCCATTAAAGTTATTCCACTTACAAATGAGCCATGAGCCTGATCTCCAAATCTGTCTGCTTTCTAGCTACAAGAGAAGGATGTCTCTTTAAATGATGCTATTGAGGTTTTCTGACTCTCACATTTTGCTTTAAATGCCAAATAATAGAACTGAGTCTGTGTATTAAGCAGACTGTAAGATGGCTCCCAGTGAGCTTTGCCTTGTAGTGTTCATGACGTTGTGTAATCCACTCTGTTAAGTATGGGCTGGCTTTGTGATTTATTTTTAACCAACAGAATATGACAAAAGTGATGGGACATCACTTCCATTATTAGGCTATGTAAGATTGTCACCTCCTTCTTGCTACCAGAATCCCTCTCTTGCTGGCTTTGATCAATTAATCTGCCATATTGGGGTGACCCATGTGGCAAGAACCTGAGGATGGCCTTCAGCAAATAGTTCACAAGCAGCTGAATCCTGTCAACAATCACGTAAGCTTGAAAGTGGATACTTCCCCAGTTGAACCTTCTGTTGACACCCTAGCCTTAAATGGTACTTGCATAGCAGCCTTGTAAAAGACTCTAAAGCAGAGGACTTAACTAAGACATCCCTGGACTCCTGACCCATAAGAACATGGAGATAATAAGTGTGTGTTGTGTTAAGCTGCCTAATTTGTGACAACCTGTGACAAAGCAATGGATATCTAATACATCCTATTATTTTATCTCTTCAATGCATCAGTGATATTTAGCAACAATTAGCCATATCTTTAGAGTTCCAATTTCCCCATACCTCTCAGAGGCAGAGACATTGCAACAGCTACTGCATCCCCTTGTACCTGTATTTCAACCCAGTTTGCCATCATGGGTGAAAATTTTAGCCAGAGGAGGCAAATATTTTCTGGAAAGAACCAGATCGTAAATGTTTTAGGCTTTGAGATCATATGGTCTCTGTCTCAAATACTCAATTCTGTCTAAAATTTGTTAAATGAATGTATTCCAACAAAACGTTATTTACAAAAAGAAGTGAGTTGGGTCTGGCCCACGGCCATAGTTTGCTGACACCTGATCTTAACAATCACCCTGGTATATGATGCCAGGGATTAATAATGCACCTACCACCAGGGATAAGAGCCTTATTGCCATCCACCTCCCGAATCTCAGCTTAGTTCTGCTTCTTAGGACCACTTCCAGTATCATTCAACCTGACTTGGGATCCCTAAATGCGGAAACTAAGAAAATGATTCTTATAAAACTGATTTATTGAGGGAGTGCTTTGGGGGAAGGGGAAGGAAGGACAGGTTAAAGGAAGAAAGCTAAGTAAGAAGTATATTCAGCTGAAAATTGTGAGAGCTTGATTCTACAGGAAGCTCTGGAGCACCAGAGGTCAATTCGCCCTTAGAGTATGTGTGTAGGGGTGGGGAAGGGGGTGCAGGCAGGGACGAGGAGCTTTCATATTCCTTATATCAATAAAGTATTGACTGTTGGCTGCCTGGGCGGAGGAATGGCTCAAGTAAAGCAATTTCCCTTCTCAGGGAAGGGAAGTAGCTGGGTATGGGTACTTTCCCATTCCTTCTTTGGGATAACCCATTTACCCCAATTACATTTCTGTTTGTGACCTGAACGCATTTTCATTAATTTCCAAGGAATGGAAATAGGATGGTCAAAATACAAGAATATTAATAATGCCAAAAAGGATGCAAAATAATACCTGTTCATTTTGGTTTTGTATTTGAAAGGTGTTACCACTTTTCTTTGCCCATTTGTCAAAACTAGAACCAACATAGTCAAAGTGAATAGAACGGAATGACAGTTTGGGGAGCAATTACAAAAAACATGTGCAGTAGCAGGATAAAACACAAATAGCTCAAAGTTCTCATATCACCTGGTGCTCACTATTAAATAGTGTAATAACAATCACCCTAGAGACCAGTTGCTCCAGTTTCTATCCCACGCTATCCTTTACTGGAGCTGTAAACTTGGGTAAGATATTTAAATGTCTGTGCCTCCTCAGTTTCCTAATCTGTAAATCGGGGTTAATACTAGTATCTACCTCATGAGATCACTGTGGGCAAAAATGAACTAATACATGAAGTGTTTACAATAGTATTTAGTGCATAGTGTACACTGAGCCTTAGCTTGATTATTGTTGATGTTGCATTATTTGTGATCACTCATTTATGTACTATCTTATTTAAATGTAGCTTTTTCAGTGCACCTTAATTTGGGTTTTGGGCTTCATTACCCATTACCTCTTATTCCTATACTTTGAAATATTTGAAAATATAATTAGAATAGTCTACTCTCAGCAAAAATTCAAGTCTCTTTCCTAGACCCCAAGGAAAATTCTGCAAATAAGCCATATTCTTGAATTCTTTCTGTAGACAAAAAAGTGTACCTATGCTTTTAAGCAAAAACCATTAAAAAAGAGTATCTCTATCCACAACTGAGATGATTACCCTTTAGTAACGAATCTAAAGAGGCTCCAATTTTTTGTAAGGTAAAATGATGCCTAAATTATGCAAAGTTTGTTGGCATGGCTGACCATAAGCAAGAAGCTTCGGGGAGTTCAAAAATAGAGGCTTCTATATATTTCTGTACATAGATAGACAACTATGTATGTACGTAGAAACACATAAAGAATATTGTTTATTATATGTTTATATACACGGGCTCAGGAGAGTACAAGCTTCCAATTTTTAGGTTTATAAATAAACTTTTGAATCTATAATAATGCAGAGTACGAGATTTTGTACGTTGGAGACAGATGAAATATATCCGATCCCCATCATCTGCCTGGCACTTCTCTTCGTCTTTATAAATCACTGCTCAATAAACAAGAAAATAGGAATCAAGCAACCATGGCGATTTGGAAGAAAGATCACAATTATTTGACAAATGAAACATCTGGAAAGGGATCACGGCCTCATTATCTTTCAAAAATCGTTAATGAAACTCTTCTTTTAGTTCACTGAAGAATTCAAAGTGGAAAAGCCTCGTCAAACATTAACTAAGAAAATGTATGCCAATGCTTTGGATAAGTCAAGTTGTCATTCTGCTCCATAAATATTTATCCTGCAGATGGTTTTTGAAACTACCAGTTTCCTTATTATAAGGAAAAGTTAAGTTGGTATATTTGTTTTAGATTATATTACAGAACTTTTCAACAGTTGGGATTTTTAAAAACATTTATTCCATTCCTTTTCCTATTTAAAATCAGTGGCTTGAATTGAACAAATCATAATGTAGTAGGAATTCTCACACTTATCAGGTGAAAGATTGGTCTCATCTATTATGTGTCTTCTTGACAATGTAAAAATCCATTTTAAAAAATTAGAAATCTTTTGAAATCCTACCTTTCAGAAAGAAAATATTTAAAACTTGATAAGCCATTGGATAGCAAACAACTTTTGAAAAACAATTACATTGAAAAAGTAAATCATTTTAAACCCAAATGTGATTGTGCCTTTCTGGTCTTAAAATGTATTATTTTATAAGAATATAAGTATAATAAGATAAGTGGCAACTGGTGTAAAGTGAAGCAGAAAACACATTTAATATAAACACACTGCATTGTGTCTATTTGATTCAATCACCAAACACTTATTGAGCACTGACTAGATGTCAGGAACTGACAGGTGCTAAGAAGGCAAAAATGAAATGGTGGTTACTGCCTTCAGGGAACTCCTAGTCTAATGGAGGTGACAGACACTTCTACAGCTATCTATAATAGAGTGTGACATGTGCTATGCCAGCAGCACCAGCTAAGTATTACAGGAGCAGGGGGGCGGGGGGTGGGAAGTAACCTCCTGAATCCAGTTTGAAATTGAGAAATGCAATACTTTTTATGAACTAAGGATCACAAAGAAAGTCAGTCAATATATAAATGAGGATAAACAAAAGCCTTTGAGGGAACAAATTTAGAGGACAATTCTTAACTGTACCTTCCCAGTAAACATGGGAGTAATAACACTTAGCAAATTGAAAGATTGTGAACGATGTGCCTATTTTTACATCTCAAGAGTATTTTTGCAGGAGGTAAGTTGTAACTGTAATGACAGACTTCATTCTGTGCAGTGGCATTCCTGTAACTGCTGTGAATGTACTCAACTTCATTAAAATCATTAACAATTACCAAAGATCGTTATTTCAACATGGCAGTCAACCACACGCTAAAACTAAATTTGCACCGAAGAATGTTCAGTACTGGGGCAAATGTGGTCAAAATTGATTAACATTTAAGAAAATTACAATGTCACAAAAACTGAAGTGCCAAGCTCTTCATTCTGTTAATAAAACTTATTTAGTTTGGCAAGATACAAATAATTACATGAGCCTGCAATATGAATGTATTGCTCTAGCATTTGCTTTCATAGCTCTTTGGGCTATTAAATAGTAGTTCTACATCTGAGTGTCTTAGTCCATTTGGGCTGCTATAACAGAATGCTATCGACTAGGTGGCTCATAAGCAACAGAAATTTATATCTCACAGTTCTGGAAGCTGAGAAGCCCAAGAGCAAGGCGCCAGCAGATTCAGCGTCTGGTGAGGGCTGCTTCCTGGTTCATAGACAGCTGTCTTCTCCTTGTCCTTACAGGTCAGAAGGGGTGAGAGAGCTCTCTGGGGCCTCTTTTATAAGAGCACTGTTCCCATTCATGAGGCCTCTACCCTCATGACATAGTCACCTACCCAAAGTCCCACCTCCTAATACCATCACAGTGGGAACTAGGATCTCTCTCTCTCTCTCTTTTTTTTTTTTTAACAACTGGTAATCAATTTATTAAAATAGTTGACTTAAGCATCCGCAGTGGTGGCTTCCACTTCAACTCCTGGCTCAATATTGATGGAAGTGATCTGCTTAACAATCTCAAAAGGACTGTGCCAGTCAATGAGTCGCCTGTGGATTCTCATCCCGAAACGATCGCATGTCTTAGAACCAACCTTCACCACGAGGATTTTTTCTTGTAGTGATTCTCAAACTCTTGGTAGGCATTCGAACTGGTCCTTTCACGTTGAGATTCTTTTCCTCTCCTCCTCGGATCAAGTCAGCTCACACCTTCCCCAGAGATGTTACATTGCAGCTTGTTAGAGTGATTCGAATTCAGTGAATTGCCACCTCCAGCTCCAAGGGTGTTTTTCCTGTGTCCTTAAAAGCTACGGCTGCTGCACGGCTCCCTGACCGACTTGTTCCTTGGCACGAGCTAACAGCGGTGAGTCGGGAGAAGGAGCGGGCGGATCAGAGCTCCTCACCACCCACCACCTACGACTGTGTTTTCCTCAGAGGGAAACTAGGATCTTAATCTATGAACTTTTATTTCCAGAATCCCTGGATTTTACCTTATTTTTTTTTGAGGGGGGCCGAGGGGACAGGTTTCTGAGTGAGGTGATTAAAATGTATCAAGCTGCAGAAACTCTGGGCACAACAGATTTTTTTCCTGAAAAATTCCCCACACATTTGCTTTTGAGAGGTAACACACAGGATTAAGCAGTCTCTAGCTTTCTGCCTTAATATTTGTCTCGGCTTTTGGGTGATGAGTGGAGGCGGCTATGTACAATTGCTGCTTCTTGAACTCTTCCCTCTGTCTGTCCCCCATCTGTCTGTCTTTGGTTAGTAAGACGGTTTTGCTTTATCTTTTTGAATATTTGAATAACCAGATTAAATTTTTAAAGAACTCTACAAAATAAGAATTTAAGCACAGTCCCTGCCCTGTGAATTTATAAGATAATGAAAAGGCACCTTCCAAACAAAGAAAAGATGGAAAGATATTCTTCCTGAGAAAAGTATGTAACAATAGGGAAAAGCCAGTCGTCTCTTTTCTAATCCTTTGCCTTTGACATCTGTCATTTGGGGGAGAGGGTTATGTGGGTGTTGGGTGGTGTTACAGTAGCAGTTGAAAAGTTCTCTTCATCCTGTGGTACTGATTCTCTACCCTTTGTCAATAACTTCCTATCTTACATATTACTTTCGGATTTTTTTTATCTTTAGCTTACCACCAATGAATTATATTTGCTAAAAAATATAATTCTTTCTACAAAAGCAGAAAATGCATATGAAGAAATAAAGAAAAAAGAATTATATTTGCTAATATTTTACATGTTTGAATTAAAGTTTAAAAAACACAATAGCAACAGCAGTAATGTTTAAAACGTGAATTTATTTAGTGTTTCACAATTTTCAAAGCATGTGTACATATATTATCTAATTTGATCTTCATAATAACCATGCGGATAGGTAGAACAGGCACTGTTTTCATTTTACACATGAGAAAATTAAATACTTTAATGGGTTCCCCCAGAAATGTAAGACAAAGATTCAAATGCAAATCCCATTGTTCCTCGACTTACAATGGGGTTACATCCAGATAAACCCATCTTAAGCTGAAAATATTATAAGTCAGAAATGCATTTCATACCCCCAATAAACCCATCAAAATGTTGTAAAATCTTAAGTCAAACCACTGTAAGTCAGTGACTGTTTGTACTTTAATTGAGTTGATCCCCAGAAACTTTGATAGGGAGTATGGAATGAGACAGACGGGAAGAAAGCCAATAGAAGGTGTGTTTTCAAGGTGGTTTCCAATTTGACATTTCAGTCGTGCTAGGGAGCCATGAAAGCTGGTACAGAATGCAGCCCAGTGTTAGCTCAATTAAGGGGTAAAGAAGCTGGAATATTTATCTGCCAACTCTCCACCTATCTTTGGTTGAAGTCTGCCTCCAGAAGTAACAACTGTAGGGTACTCTGGTTTGCATTTTTTGGTAAACTGAGCGTATTCCCAGAGCCAGAAAAAAGTCCTCACTCCCAGAGTTACAGATGTTCAGAGTAAGCAGCTTTCAAGGTGCAGAGCTGAATGACAGGTAGGGCAGAATGGTCTCGGTTAGCCAAACTCAACAAGGTTAAGCAATTTATCCAGCCAGAAGTCACACAGCTAATATTGGCAAGGCCTTGAAGGGACTTAGGCCTTTGGCTGTTTCGGTAGATTCCTTGATAGAGTAAAACAGGTGTCATTTCTTATTCTCAAAGTGTAGGTTAGGAAAAAGAGTAGAGAGGAGAGAATATATTAAGCATGAAAAAATATTGCTTCTAAAGGTCTTACAATAATTGAGATTTGTTCACCCCGTACATATAATACAACTATCAAAACCTGAAGCTTTTATAGAATGCAAAGAAATATCAATACATGGACCTTTACGTAGCACACATGCTACTACTTTGCCAATATACATTGCCAAGGTTTTCAGTCCAATTGGTGGTATTTTGCTGAGGACGCTGGAACAAATTTTTGTATTTACAAGTGCCATAATACCTTTAAAGGACATGTATATTGCAGAAAATTATGACACATAAGTGGTCAGGCAAACATTATGTGGAAAAGTCCCAGCTGATGTGTATGTTATTGCTAAACAGCCTCTTCACATCAGTGGCACTCACGCCTCAGTTTCACAGTTGTGAAATATTTGCATACAGATGTGAAGGTATTCTTGTGGCTTACTCAATAAACCAGAATGGGGCTTTATGCACCCCTGAGTTTTCAATTAATGTTGTTGACAGAATGAATGGCTATTTATGCCACCAGCCTTTCATGTTCATTCATGGTACACAATACCTAAGTCTTAAAGAGCTCATCTAAATGCCTCCCCTCTTGGGAGGGTGCTTATGGATTCCATTGTATATATAGGGTAGCATAAGGTTCAATGATTCTATCTAATCAGCAGAGTGGACCTTACATTTTAGCAAAGGCCACTGAAGCCTTTGTTCTGCAACAGGGCATTATCCTACAACTTCTACAATAAGTTGAATGTCTGTTTGTCCAAAGATCTTAAGCAACCAATGCCTGAACTTCACTTTCCCAAGTATGCCTTTCTGTCCTCACCACACTCCAACACTCACATTTTTGGGAAAAGGATACCTACACAGGAAAATTATTTTTTGATGTATAGTGAGACTTGACTACACTCATTCATTTGACTGTGGTGAATAAGGACCTGGAACACGGTTGGAGCCCAATAAATGCTTACTGCACTTAATCCAACAAGAAAGAAACAGCAGTACCAGTCCTGGCCCCTGTGTACTCTAAGATATCTGTAACATGGTACAGTTCCTGGAGATAGAAGGTAAGCATGAGTCCCTCCTTTACTCCACCTATTCAACAGTCTCCTCAAGCAAAAGGAGTGTGTAAATGTTGTCTGAGAAAGGTTTTCATGGGAGATGAATGAAATTCCAACTTTCTTCTTGGATTAAAAATAATTCCAGTGATAATGGAATTAGAATTTCATTGGGTTTAATCATTATTAGTTAAAATCAACATAATAATTCATCTTTCCATACAGTTTTATTTTTTAAATTCATCATCTATTGTTAACCGCACATTGGCCCTAGGAAGCAGCTAAGGATTGCTGTCTCCATTTTTCAGATGAGAAAACCAAGGCTCATTAAGCTTAAGTGATGTCCATTCAAGTGATATCAGGGACAGGGATACAAATGCAGGCTTATCAGATGTAATCTAAAATAACACATTTTAAAAGTTCCAACTACGTTTCCCAAGTTTTGAGACTCCAAAGGAAAAATACAGGCATGTTTGTTTACTTCTGCAAAGCAAATTAAATGTGTAGCCCATGCATTATTGATGTCTATTATTTTAGTTCCTAAGAAGTATGTGTATCAAATTGCCTTTACAAGAGAAACTGTATTAAAACAACTTGTATTTACATGCCTTTTTAGTTTGCACTTGAGCGTTTATTTTTCTTCTAACTTTAGGACAGTAATATGTGACGCTATTTTCAAAATCAGACATGCTGGTGACTCTTCCGGAGCATAGATCAGTGTTTGTACTTAAGATGTCCAGCCTGGAATAGGACTGTACCATTAAGGGCACATGTGCAAATAAGCAAAGACTGCCAGACCAAATGGACGCCAAAGCCTTGAATTGTAAACTAACCCCGGAGGAACTTTTAGAGTTGTTAGAACATTTGCCCATTATTTCTAGGAGAATCTCAGTGGCTCTAATCCATCTCAAACTTTTTATTCTTCTCAATATAGCTCATTTCCTCTTGAAATATTTCTTCTGTTCTACGGCCAACATAGAAAAGAAGGGGCAGACAGGACTACAGTAGACCCCAGACCTCTTAGATCTAACTTAGGGCAAGCAGAGCGATGCCCCAGGCAAATATGCAGAGGGCTCTGAGGAAGACCAGCAGCAGGGCAAATTGCTGCCTGATTTGCAGTTCTGCACTCTATCAGAATTTTATATCTGGAAGATAATAATTTAGAGACTAATACAGCATGCTCATTGAATAGATTAGGAAATGTGTTTCTCAGAATTTGAATGACTTGCCCGAGTCCAGTGCTAGAATGAGAGAGAAAACACACCACTCAGAGCGGAGTAAAATATATTTGTTTGTTTAAAAACATGACATTAATCAAGACAGACTAGTGGTATAGCTGGAGGACCAGACTTTAGATCACAAGATTTCTAAGTAAACTTTGATTTACTTAAAAGCCTTGAGATAGAATATAAGTCAGTTTGACTACCTTGCCTAAATAATGAAGTTAATATTTATTTCTGAAAAGACTTGGATCTATCATCTAAAGTCTTAAATCATAGTCATTCAATGCCATGCTTAAGCAGTACAGTAATGAAAAGGAACAGTCAGTCTGAAAGAGAGAGCTGCTGATAGATACTCAGGTAATGAGTGTGCTTCCATCCGGTGCATAGGTGATCACTGGTGAGAGGAGGGCATGACTAGCAACTGCGTTTTCCTTGGCGCAGTGCAGAGTTGAGCAGGAAGATTTATAAACCTCAAGACATTGAAGACCAAAAAAAAAATAAATCATTAAGTAGCATGCCTCATGATTCTACTTGCTTTTCTCCCCCCTAACATGGGTAATAAATTGTGTGGGCTTTAATAATTTATAGGAGATGTCGTTATAATGTGAGAATATTAACTTTGGTGAGTCTTTTAATTTGCTTGTGATGTCAATAGTGTGCTGAAGTGTTTCTTCTACAGGACAGCAACACCACTAATGCACAATTGTATTCTGACACTTCAGCCAGAGGCTCCTGGGGACCAGAAGAGACAGTTCACTTTAGCACTGATCTTATCAATTTGGTGCATGTCCCTCAGGAATTACATGCCACAGAGAGAATTAAAAGGAACAGTTTGAAAGCACTTAGAATCATATTAGCGCATTCACATACAACCCCTCTTCCCCATGTCCTTGTGGAAAGATAGCCTGACTCAAGACATTTTATTTCTGCCCAGGATTATGCCTCAGGAAAAGACAGAGAGAGAGAGAGACAAAAGAAAAAATTTAACTAACAAAAAAACAGCACAAGGAAAGCCCCCAAAATATTCTAGATTCATCTGGGAATGTGGCCAATTTCTTCCCAGTTAATAATGTCCTCCACAGATTTTCCCTTAGATATTTTCTTGTCATTTCACAAATGTGACAGTAGCGACCCTCTCATATTTCAGAAATAATTCCTCTCTGTCCTGCCTATGTTTTCAATCAGGAAGGAAAGAGTTTTGTCACAGTTTAGTGAACATCAGAGCCAGAAAAGCATATATAGGGAGAAGAAAGAGGCAGAATGAAAGAAAAAGGAAGGCAGAACAGTTCAAGAGATGATGTTATGGGAAAAGAGAGCTTCTGTGATAGGGCTGAGTGCAGAAGAGCCTGACAGCATCAGCCAGGCACAATTCCGAATTTTAATTCCAATCTAAAAGCTGCAAACAGAAATGAAGACCTATCCCTTCCTGAGTCTCGAGCAAACCCCTCTCCATATATAGATTCTACCACTTAAAAAAAAAAAAAAATAAAACACATGAAGCAGTTAATTGGAGATATTAAAATGAAGTGACCAGTGACCAGGCACAGTGGTTCATACCTGTAATCCCAGCACTTTAGGAGGCCGAGGTGGGAGGATCACCTGAGGTCAAGAGTTCGAGACCAGCCTGGCCAACATGATGAAACCCTGTCTCTATTAAAAATACAAATATTGGCTGGGTGCAGTGACTCACACCTCTAATCCCAGCACTTTGGGAGGCCAAGGCAGGTGGATCATGAGGTCAGGAGTTCAAGACCAGCCTGACCAAGATGGTGAAACCCCGTCTCTACTAAAAATATAAAACATAGCCCAGCGTGGTGGTGGGTGCCTGGAATTCCAGCTACTTGGGAGGCTGAGGCAGAGGAGGCGGAGGTTGCAGTGAGCCAATATAGCGTCACTGCCTTCCAGCCTAGGCAACAGAGCAACACTCCGTCTCAAAAAAAAAAAAATACAAAAATTAGGCTGGGCACGGTGGCTCATGCCTGTAATTGCAGCACTTTGGGAGGCTGAAGTAGGCGGATCACCTGAGGTCAGGAGTTGGAGATCAGCCTGGCCAACATGGCAAAAACCTGTCCCTACTAAGAATACAAAACTAGCCGGATGTGATGGCATGCGCCTGTAATCCCAGTTACTCGGGGGCTGAGGCTTGAGAATTGTGTGAACCTGGGAGGCAGAGGTTGCAGTGAGCCAAGATTGCACCACTGCACTCCAGCCTGGGCAACAGAGCGAGACTCTGTCCCCAAACAAACAAAAAAAGTGCCCAATACATGCAGAAACTAGCAGCATGAGAGACTGCAGTAATCACTGGTGGTAAGGTGAGGAAGGCTGGTGTTAATACCTTAGCACGTGATGGTAGAAGGTCAATGACTGAGTGGAAAAAGGAACAGAATCAAAGACTAGATCCTTCTCTCTTTTCTCTCTCTCTTTTTTTCTCTCTCTCCCTCACACATCTCATGTGTTTAGTGGCTAGTCCTAATTCTTTGAATTTTCATTAAGCATTTTTTTCTTTGGCCTAAAATATTTAGTTCCTCTCTCCAAATCTTAACCTGAAATTCGGTTTTTCTCTCATAACCCAAACCAGAGAAATCTCAGTTGGCTATTTGTTCTTTAACCTCAGCACTTTATTGTACTTTCCTTACAGGTTCTAGTTCAAGATCTGGGTCTTTCTAAAGAAGTGTATGTGTGTATGCATGTGTGTGTGTGTGTTTGAACGCAGGTGTGTGTGATGATACATGCACTACAGCACATAGGTACTTATCTTCCAGAAAATATAGATGCATAGCTGTGTAGTAGATCTCTTTCATGACTAAATCAATCTGTATTAACACCAGGTATGTATGTCAATGCCCAGGCTGACCTACAGGATGCCAGAAAGTTCTGACATACTAAGACAAATTTTAAAACTGCAAACTTTCACATTTTTTTTCTTATATTTCACAGTGCCATCCATTCAACTCCCAACATTCTGAATAATGCTCACATGGTAACTTGTGCTATCAGCAAGACTAGGAAGACAGCTCAGGAAGAAAGGACAGTTGTGGAAAATATTTTATAATTACCAACATGTGACTATTTGTACATCATGTTTTACGCCCAAAAAAAAGGAAGGAAAAGAAGCAAAGGCTCTGCCATTAAAGGCGAGTCCTGTTCCTCATCTTTTCTTAAATTGTATGGCTTATTTATTAGGGTCTAAATAACGTTA
>NW_012101854.1:2954835-2998734 GCF_000951045.1 Mandrillus leucophaeus
CTGGATGGGGACTTGGAGAGCTTTTATATCTAGCCAGAGGATTGTATGTGCACCAATCAGCACTCTGTGTCTAGCTCAGGGTTTGTAAATACACCAATTGGTGCTCTATATCTAGCTAACTCTGTATCTAGTTAACTAGCACTCTGTGACTCTGTGTCTAGCACAATGATTGTAAAACGGACCAATCAGCTCTCTGTAAAATGGACCAATCAGCACTCTGTGAAATGGACCAATCAGCAGGATGTGGGTGGGGCCAGATAAGGGAATAAAAGCAGGTTGCCCCAGCTAGCCAGTGGCAACCTGCTCCCATCCTCTTCCACGCAATGGGAGCTTTATTTTTTGCCTGTTTGCACTAAATCTTGTTACTGCTCACTCTTTGGGTCCACGCTGCCTTTATGAGCTGTAACACTCACCACGAAGGTCTGCAGCTTCACTCCTGAAGCCAGTGAGACCACGAACCCACCGGGAAGAATGAACAACTCCAGACGCGCTGCATTTAAGAGTTGTAACACTCACCATGAAGGTCTGTAGCTTCACTCCTGACAGCGAGACCACCCACCAGAAGGAAGACGCTCCAGACACAACTGAACATCTGAAGGAACAAACAACAGACACACCATCTTTAAGAACTATAACACTCACTGCGAGGGTCTGCGACTTCATTCTTGAAATCAGTGAGACCAAGAACCCACCAATTCTGGACACAGTAGTGAGAGGAGGCCTGGAGCTCCTCATCCTCGATTCCCCATGCGGGGCATTCTGTGGACTCCTGCAGTCCAGTGAGCTACAGCTTGAAAACCTCCCAGGTTAGAACATAGCACAAAGGGAAGTGCCAGCTGCCTTCACAAGACTCAAGTAAATATAAGACTAAATCAAATTATCAGAAACAGACATAAGTGCCAGCTGCAAGCTACTGTCTTACATTGTTGAGATTTCATAAGTACTAAGGACTGAGAGGCTTTCAAACCTTAGAAGTGAGAGATTTCCTGGGATACAAGATTTTCAGTGCTAAAACCGAGACAGTCATGGGCAAATCAAGAGAGCTGGTCACCCTACCAAGGATATCCTTTTTGAGAGTCTAGGTACCATGTCAAATCTTGTCTTTCAGTACTCAGAGAGTAGCAGCAGCATCTTCTCGTCGAGAACACAGCACATTAGGATTCAGCTGAGCCATGTGTGTTTGGCATTGGAGAGCTCTAGGTTCTCGGATAGGGGAAACAGAGGAGAGATAATGAAAAAGTAGCCCTGTTCTAAACCACAACACAAGACAGCCAGGTATACAAATGCACACCCACACACTTTGAGAAAGATATGTTTGTTTATTTTTATCACCATTGGTTCTTCTTTAGATGTCAAAGGATTTACACATAATCTCTTTTCAGCTTCCGAGATAGGAAACTTCACAGATGAAATAATGGCTCAGGTCTTTTCTCTCAAATTCAGTGTCCAGAGTCCTACTAACCACATAACCTGAGGATCCAATTTAGGGTCACAGATGAGGACAGCATAGGAGCAGCAATTCCCTTAGATGCTATAACACCTGCCATCCAAGGTCAACATAAAGAGCCCTTCCCCCAGTCTGCAAATTCCTTTGAATCAGCCCTGCCTGTGGAGATTCGGCCCTGCCTAATTACAAGGCTGAATTCTAAATGTGCTTGGTGTTTGTCAAGTCAAGAGAGAGAAAACTACTCTGCCTGTGATTTATGTGTGGCCAATGACGAACTGTATTATTCAAGAGAGAAGAGCAGATGGCCCCCAAACAAGACAGTTATGGCCCACAGTTATAATAGTTATAGTACCCAGTGGATCTCAAGGATACCAAGAGAGCAAGAAATCTAACAGTCATACCAAAGACACTTGAAGGCAAAGGAGTTTAAACTAAGCCCCCACATAATAATACAAGTCGAGACCCTTCTTCATCACCATGAAAAGGTTTATTTCCTCATGCTAGAAGATAGCATGAGTGTGTGCCGCGAGTAGACCATGGCCCCAGGCAGGACTTGCAATTTCTCTGATGATGCCATCAGCTACTTCCATGAGCATCCACTTTGTGAGCTAGGACCTTGCAATGATTTAGTTTATCTTGGGAGAAACTTAACACATCAAAGGCTGATTTACATCAGTCATTTTTGTCCCTTATTTCCATTGCCAACAGTCTGGTTCCATTGTCTGTGACGATTAGATTTTGCAGTCTTGAAAATAGCCATGCAAATTACCAAAATGTTTTCCATTTGAGACCTTATACATATTTGAATTAAATCAACTCTAAGCTGTTAAATGGAATTAAATGAAATAGACTGAATTTGATGACTAAAATTTTAAAACTTCTGCAAAGAGCTTTCCTTATCCCAACCTCTTTATTAATGGCCAATTGGAAATGACTTTCACAAATGGAAACACCATTTGTCACTTTTTTTAACAAGTACTACACTGTACTGTCTTAACTCCCCCCATTCAATTTAAGCATCAAGATTTATAGCTTGTCGTGAGCTCCTCTATCTTTCTGTTCCTTCTTTGTACCTCTCCAAATGCTCAAGTAGCTTTTTTTAGAATGAAGTGAAGATAATTTGTAGTGAACTCAAACTAGCATTCTGAGACTTGACTTTCAAAAATTTGTATTCTTCCCTATTCCCTTGATTCTACTCGAAAGACTTACTTGCTACGCAGCAACAAACTACACCCAAAGTTCTAAACTCTTTCATTTCATTTGATCTTTCTGTAACGCACAGCCAAATTTTGGTCATCAGCAAATTGCTTTAGTATTTCTTTGTATAGTGGTGAATTTTATCAAAGATTACAGACACTTGAAACAACTTTTAAATAGGCCAATGAACATAGTACACTACCAACAAATGACCCTACGCAGATACACAGGTGCATGCACACACGCACACACACACACACTCACACTACACTTTAGTTTATATCAACCAAGTATTTGCTTATTTTTGCTTGGTTAGACTATTTATATCAGATACCCAAGAATTTGGCTGTGAACTCCATTTCTTCCCTTTCTGCCTATGTCTTTATTTTTCTTTCCTTTTTTTCTCTTTTTCATCCCTGTCTATCACACACATACACCCAAATACAGCAAAAGCACATGCAGATAAATTTCTCAAGGGGATCAACGTGTGTGTGTGTGTGTGTGTGTGTGTGTGTGTGTGTGTTTATGGCCTGGGTCTTTCATTTATTTGTTTATTCACTTGTGGCTTTCATATAAGTACTTGACCTTTGCAATCATGTGACCATAAAAGCACAAAGTTAACTGTTGTACATTTTGATGAATCAAGCATTTTAGACAATGAAATGCCTCTCGATTATTTAATGTTGACTTTAAAACCAAAAGCAACCCTTTCATGAAGTGAATCATTTCTATGAACTTTCAGAACTCAAGATCTCTTCACCAACTTTATTTCTTAACTCTTCATTTTATAATTTTTGTAATTCTTAAGCTAAGCTCTTCTTTGAATCCTGGTTATAGTACCCTGGACTCAATCCCAAGAGTATATCTTTCTATGAGTTACTATGACTGTTAGTATATGTATGGCATAGAATTAATGATTATGCTGATGTAGGTTTCCCTAAATGCAACATTGGGTATCAAACACACTCGAAGTTAAACCAAAACTATATTAACCAACAAACTTATTAAGCACCTATTTCCTGCCAGCAAATGCATTAAGCTCTGGGGACTTACCAGTGAATGAGATACATGTAGTCTCTGTCATCATGGAATTTATAATCTAGTGGCAAAACAGCAATTAAATACACAACTCAGTGTGATAAAGAAAGTTACAATAGAAATACCCAACCAGGGTTTTCTAACCTAGACAAGGCCAGTGACTCAGGAAAGGCTTGTCAAGTTAAGTGTTATCTAAACTGTACATGGAAGGATGAATGGCAATTAGTGAGGCCAAGGTGAGACCAAAAAGTTCCAAGTTGAAAGGACAAAACATGAAATTCAGGAGGTAAGAAAGAACACCTTTCCTTTGTTTTTTTTTTTTAAACTTTTGCATCATGTATTCATATATCCCTTACACTGTTGAAACATTTAGCTATGTAACTATATGCATTTTAGAATATTTATATTTTAGGAATCTCTCCTAAAATACAATTGCATAACTTCCTGACATGACTGACTGAGTTTAGAAAATTTAACTAATTCTGATGTTTTAGTTGCGGTATTCTGGAAAGGTGATAGAGACAAAATCCATTAAAAGTAGCTTTCTTTCCTCCCTCTGAGTCCCTAGAGTTTATTCTCAAGGGCATTCTCAAGGCCATAAACTCATGAACCTTACTAAAGTGAAACACCTTCATAATATTTCTCTGAGGGCCAAGGAAGGGAAGCATTGTGCATGTGTGAGCATTAGGCTGATCTTTAAAAGGATGTAGTAAGTGGGTTTCACTGTACTGGCAACTCTCGTGGGTTCATTTTTTCTGCTACACTGAGTGGCACGTTCATATCTGATTTTCAGTGCATTTGCTCCTAGTTATTTCTCAGTGTTTTCTGCTTCAGGAAGGTTCACTGTTCAGTCCATCTTCCTTTCTTTGGGTGAAGGGTGGGTCAGGAGGTAGAATCTGACCGCCTCAGAAGCCAGCTGCAGATGTTCTCCATGCATGAGGCACCCGGGAAGGGATGGTGAGACTCTCTCTCCAGAACCAGCTTCACAGCATAATGAAAGTATGGGTATTTTCTTTGCCAGTTTCATGTCCACATCTGTTATACTTTCCTAAAGTCTTTAGAACTCATTAATAAACATCACAGGGAAAAAGAGGCCTATACTCAAATAAGTTTGGGAAATACTGGATGAAACAAAATTATCTAGGCCTGTGTGTGTGTTCTTTAGAAATGCCTCTCATAGTCTTTAACATGCTCATGTGCATTGTGGATATTTAAGAGAAAGAGATTTAAGTATCCCTTACTCATCTCACTTAGCCCCTAACTATGTTTTTCTTCATAGCATCTCTCAGGGCCAGTGTTCCAGAAAACATACTTGGAAAAGCACAACTCTGCTACTCTTCTCCATTGCCTGTTTTGAGACTAAGAATTATTTCATTAGCTGACTTTCCCTTCTACGCACCTGTTCCTCATTCTTCTCCTCAGTATTACTTGCTCATTTCTCTGTTCTATTCCTTCACCCTTCCTTCTCTTCTTCCTTTTATTCTCTTTTTAGAAATTTAAAATTACTATTGAGTGCCTGAAAAGGTGCCTTTGAGATCTCAGGCTCTGGTCAAGACTCTGCGAAGAGATCACCAAAGCCCTCTGCTCTCTTGAGAGGTTTACATTGAGAAAGAGGAGGCAGAATGGCGAGGAGAACTAAATAAGTAAGCAAATACATGTACAAGCGATTTTTTTTTTTTTTTTTTAGGCAGAGTTCTTGCTGTCTTACCCAGGCTAGAGTGCAGTGGAGCAATCTTGGTTTTAAGTGATTTAAACCTCCCGGGTTTCAGTGATTCTCGTGCCTCAGCCACCTGAGTAGCGAGAGTTACAGCCGTGTGCCACCACACCTGGCTAATTTTTGTATTTTAAGTAGAGACTGGGTTTTACCATGTTGCCCAGGCTGGTCTTGAACTCCTGGCCTCAAGTGATCCACCCCCCTTGGCCTCCCAAAGTGTCGGGATTACAGGTGTGATCCACCACGCCTGGCTCATGTACAAGTGTATTTTATCTACTAATTCTTGTAAATTAAACCTAAGCCCACTTGATACAAGTAACTCTTGGGTTCTTTTTGTTACATGATATTTATAATCATCCCAAGTTTTCAGATGGAAGAAAGTAAGCTCCTCCCCGACAACCTTGTTTTTGATGAAAGCAAGACTCACAACAAATTCTGCCACCCATAAGAACTTTATTAAATAAAACGTACTAGCTCACAGGCATGACAGAGTTGATAAAACCCGTTCTGTGTCTTGATGGAGCGCCACCCCTCTGTCCTTTCAGGTGTTCCCTCCACAATCTTGCATGAATGGTTCAGTCAAGACTGATGTGACAATATTCCGGAAGCAGTATTCTGCCACCTTCCCTGTCAGCATCAAGCAATCCAGAGTATTTTAAACCAGTGTCTGCACATGGAAGAATCGTAGATCAAGCTTTGTGTTCCAGTCCTAAAAATAAAGCGTTTTCTCTCAATATCGTGTTCACGTAGGTTGGAAAATATAACCAAAATATTTTTGACACATCCACCTTGAATTTTTCTAGCAGTCAAATGCTAATTAATAAAGCACTAATTTCACCAATAAAAGTCCACTTCTGACATTCACTATGCTAATTAGTGCAATATCTTTATCAGAGATAAAGATAGCTGAAGTGCTTGTTTGTAGTAGCCTCCTCTGGAGTGTAGCCTTTCACCGTCAGCTAACAACCTCCCACCTGCCTCTTGGGGAGTGAATTCCTGATTAGAATGCTAGCTACACCAGGGGTGCAACTTCAGCTAACCCATCCTTAGATCATAAGATCTATTCTGATACATTTTATGTAAATTACAGTGTGGCCTTTCTAAGTCCTATAAAGGAAACAAAATAGATTAGTGGCTTGGAGGTTTTTTTAATTTTTATTTTTTGGAGGTCTCTAGGAGAAGGACAGTGAGACAGCAATACCTAAAGATATTCAAGCTAATATCTGAGTTTAGAGAGCAGCTAGACTTGAGAATATTTTGGTGAATTGCATTCCAGACAGAAGTAAAAGGAAGTGCAGAGGTTGAAACGCAAAAGTGAGCTTGATGTGTTCAAGGAATCGGCACAAGTCCAGTGTCACTAGTGCAGTGAGACACCATCAGAAGGAGAGCAGATGGGATCAGGAATATGAGGAGAAACTTGATCACTGAAGGCCATGTTAAGCAGCTTGGATTTTATTCCAAATGTAATGGGAATTTATTGCAGAGTTTTTAGTAAGGGAGCAACATCAAAGTTATATTTTAAAAGAGGTCTCTGCTGAGTGAAGAGAACAGATTGCAGGTGGGTAAGAGAAGAATCTGTGAGACCACTTAGGAAGCTTTTGTGGTCCATAAAAGAGATTATGGTGGTCTAATTTAAAGTGGTATTAGTGAAGGTGGAAATAAATGAACAAAATTGGGGATATCTTTGGACATAGAGCCAACAGAACTTAGAGATGAAAGAAATTAGGAGGCAGAATGAAGGTAAAGAAAACAAAATATTGGTTTTGAGCTTCCGATAATAGGTTGCTTGTGGTACCATCTACTAAGATGCGGAGGATTGAGGGAAATGCATGCTTTTGGCAAAAGGGTGTGAATAGGGGATTAATATCATAGAAAGAGATCATCAACATATATATTAGGAACTACGTGTAAGGTCATAAATTCTAAGCCAGTGGTTTTCAAGCCAGTTTCTTCCACTAAGGCTAGTAAATTTTTTCAGAGTTTGTAGAAATTTCTAGAGGCACAGTAAAGCCTTCAGTAGCATCATGCTATCCATGCCTTTCAGCAGTTCAGCAATTGATAATCCTATCCTTCTTAAGACTCTGAAAGCTTTGTGAAAATGAAATGTGGTTCTTCATATAAAGACCGGAAGCCCTACTAGAATAGTCACAGGCCACATGGCAATTATTGAGAGAAGGGATATATCACAGCCTTCAGTCACAGAAGATATGGGATCAAATTCCATCTCTGCTCCTGATTCACTCTATGACTTTGGACAAGTCTGGAAGTCTCAGTTCTCTCATTTGTAAAAAGGAAATAATCTACAAAGTGAACATTGAATAATGTATGTGAAACTTTTTAAACTGGGTGAAACTGCTATAATCTTTGTTACTACTTTTATTACTATTAAAAAATTCCCAACAACACAAGCCTTATTTCTGAATGTAGTAAATATGAAACCCACTCACGGAGACCACTATGTGTAAGGCCCTTATTTTACAGGCTTTTCTATGTATAATTACCAATTTTAACAAAAATATATTCTTCTGAGTCTTCAAGAAGTGAGCCTGGATAATAAATCACATTATCTCTTAGCTAAAAATTATTCAATCTGAAATCACTCAATCTTTACAAAAATTCACTGCACCAAAACCACCTGGGGAGCTTTAATAAAACACATTTCCTAGGACTTACCCTAGACCTGCTGATATGGTTTGGCTCTATGTCCCCACCCAAATCTCATCTCAAATTGTAATCCCCATGTGTTGAGGAAGGGATCTGACAGGAGGTGTGTGGATCATGGGGGAGCTTCCCCCATGCTGCTTTCGTGCTGGTGAGGGAGTTCTCACGAGATCTGGTGGTTTAAAAGTGGCAGTTTCCCCTGCATGCTCTCTCTCTCTTGCCTGCTACCATGTAAGATGTGCCTTTCTTCCCCTTCACCTCCTGCCATGATTGTAAGTTTCCTGAGACCTCCCCAGCCATACTGAATTAGAGTCAATTAAACCTCTTTTCTTTATAAATTACCCAGTCTCAAGTAGTATCTTTACAGCAGTGTGAAAATGAATCAATACACCTGCGGAACTAGAGTCCTTGTGAATAGGACCCAGGAATCAATATTTACCAAATACTCCCCTGGTGATGGTGATGCAGCTGGCCCACAGTCTAACACCTGAGTAGCTAGTTTGTAGGTGAGAAAATGGAAATGCAAAAAAGTGACTGACCCAGTAGCACAACTAGATTGAAAGCTTTCTTTTCAATCTGGATCAACACGCCTTCCATTGAATCTCCTGGGCACCATCAGGGCCTGGATCTTGCTAATCCTCCTAAATAAGAAAACCTTGATAGGTAACAATAGCAAAAGCTAAGATAAGAGGTGCCAACAAAAGTATGAAGTACCAAAAATAACATGTACCACAAAAATAAAAAATACTCTGTGAGACTAAACTTTAAAGAGAATGGCTCAGTCAAAGTGGGTCAGCAGGATTAATGCAAATTTGGCAGAGCATACATTATGCACATAGTACTTGGTCTCTCCCATGTGTTTGAGGTGGAATTTGTTGGCAATTGTTTGTTGTGGAACGCTATGGCTATAGTATGCCTATTTTCTGTCAGATGAGAACGCAAAATGATGTGTCAAAAAGAGAAGGACAAAACAACAATGACGACAAACAAACAAACCCCTAATAGCTCAATTAAGAAATGGGCTAAAGACATTCTTCCAAAGAAGACATACAAATGCCAACAGGTATATGAAAAAATGTTCAACGATACTACTCATCAGATAAATGCAAATCAAACCACAATGAGATATCACTTCACACCTGTCAGGATGACTGTTAATAAAAACACATAATTGGCACTCAATAAATGTTAATTATCTTTGTTGTTATTATTAAGATTTGTGTACCATGAAGGGTACTATAGATGCTCGATGATCATGACATGATCCCTGTCCTCAAGAAGACTACAGAAATAAGGGAGAGGCAAGGAAGAAATTAGTATAATAGTACAATTTTAAAAATATGGACTCTGGAAGCAGTTTGAATCCCAGTTCTGCCACTAAGCAGCTGTTCAATCCTGGGCTAGTTACTTAACCTAACGTGAAATTACCTTATCTATAGAACTGAGATCATTTTACTTGTCTCCTAAGGTTGTTGGTGATGATTACAAAGACAATGCATGTAAAATACATAGCACAGAGTCTGGAACATAATTAAGCGCTCAGTAAATATAGCCATCATCATTGTCAACTTGTAATGTTAGAAGTGGCCAGTGGGTGTGATGGCAGTGCCAAGCAAGGCACCAAACAAACTCAGGGGTGGGATGTTTCTGTGCATGAAAGCCTGGGAAGGAGGTGAGGCCAGAACTGAATCTTGAAGGTCATATGGAGATAACCGAGAAAAGAGAAAGGAATGGTGCTCTGAGCAGATGGTGCTGTTAGTAATAAGGTGGGATGCAATCAGGGAGCTGCAAATAATTCAGCCTGCAAGCAATGAAGAGTGCAGGGCAGACAGACTTCTAAAAAACTGGGAAGATGGACAAGAATAGTGAAGAAAAGGTCTTCGAGCAGATGGGATCAGGAATATGAGGAGAAACTTGATCAGTGAAGGCCATGTTAAGCAGCTTGGATTTTATTCCAAATGTAATGGGAATTTATTGCAGAGTTTTTAGTAAGGGAGCAACATCAAAGTTATATTTTAAAAGAGGTCTCTGCTGAGTGAAGAGAACAGCTTGCAGGTGGGTAAGAGAAGAATCTGTGAGACCACTTAGGAAGCTTTTGTGGTCCATAAAAGAGATTATGGTGGTCTAATTTAAAGTGGTATTAGTGAAGGTGGAAATAAACGAACAAAATTGGGGATATCTTTGGACATAGAGCCAAGAGAACTTAGAGATGAAAGAAATTAGGAGGCAGAATGAAGGTAAAGAAAACAAAATATTGGTTTTGAGCTTCCTAATAGGTTGCTTGTGGTACCATCTACTAAGATGCGGAGGATTGAGGGAAATGCATGCTTTTGGCAAAAGGGTGTGAATAGGGGATTAATATCATAGAAAGAGATCATCAACATATATATTAGGAACTACGTGTAAGGTCATAAATTCTAAGCCAGTGGTTTTCAAGCCAGTTTCTTCCACTAAGGCTAGTAAATTTTTTCAGAGTTTGTAGAAATTTCTAGAGGCACAGTAAAGCCTTCAGTAGCATCATGCTATCCATGCCTTTCAGCAGTTCAGCAATTGATAATCCTATCCTTCTTAAGACTCTGAAAGCTTTGTGAAAATGAAATGTGGTTCTTCATATAAAGACCGGAAGCCCTACTAGAATAGTCACAGGCCACATGGCAATTATTGAGAGAAGGGATATATCACAGCCTTCAGTCACAGAAATATGGGATCAAATTCCATCTCTGCTCCTGATTCACTCTATGACTTTGGACAAGTCTGGAAGTCTCAGTTCTCTCATTTGTAAAAAGGAAATAATCTACAAAGTGAACATTGAATAATGTATGTGAAACTTTTTAAACTGGGTGAAACTGCTATAATCTTTGTTACTACTTTTATTACTATTAAAAAATTCCCAACAACACAAGCCTTATTTCTGAATGTAGTAAATATGAAACCCACTCACGGAGACCACTATGTGTAAGGCCCTTATTTTACAGGCTTTTCTATGTATAATTACCAATTTTAACAAAAATATATTCTTCTGAGTCTTCAAGAAGTGAGCCTGGATAATAAATCACATTATCTCTTAGCTAAAAATTATTCAATCTGAAATCACTCAATCTTTACAAAAATTCACTGCACCAAAACCACCTGGGGAGCTTTAATAAAACACATTTCCTAGGACTTACCCTAGACCTGCTGATATGGTTTGGCTCTATGTCCCCACCCAAATCTCATCTCAAATTGTAATCCCCATGTGTTGAGGAAGGGATCTGACAGGAGGTGTGTGGATCATGGGGGAGCTTCCCCCATGCTGCTTTCGTGCTGGTGAGGGAGTTCTCACGAGATCTGGTGGTTTGATAAGTGTCTGGCAGTTTCCCCCATGCTCTCTCTCTCTTGCCTGCTACCATGTAAGATGTGCCTTTCTTCCCCTTCACCTCCTGCCATGATTGTAAGTTTCCTGAGACCTCCCCAGCCATACTGAATTAGAGTCAATTAAACCTCTTTTCTTTATAAATTACCCAGTCTCAAGTAGTATCTTTACAGCAGTGTGAAAATGAATCAATACACCTGCGGAACTAGAGTCCTTGTGAATAGGACCCAGGAATCAATATTTACCAAATACTCCCCTGGTGATGGTGATGCAGCTGGCCCACAGTCTAACACCTGAGTAGCTAGTTTGTAGGTGAGAAAATGGAAATGCAAAAAAGTGACTGACCCAGTAGCACAACTAGATTGAAAGCTTTCTTTTCAATCTGGATCAACACGCCTTCCATTGAATCTCCTGGGCACCATCAGGGCCTGGATCTTGCTAATCCTCCTAAATAAGAAAACCTTGATAGGTAACAATAGCAAAAGCTAAGATAAGAGGTGCCAACAAAAGTATGAAGTACCAAAAATAACATGTACCACAAAAATAAAAAATACTCTGTGAGACTAAACTTTAAAGAGAATGGCTCAGTCAAAGTGGGTCAGCAGGATTAATGCAAATTTGGCAGAGCATACATTATGCACATAGTACTTGGTCTCTCCCATGTGTTTGAGGTGGAATTTGTTGGCAATTGTTTGTTGTGGAACGCTATGGCTATAGTATGCCTATTTTCTGTCAGATGAGAACGCAAAATGATGTGTCAAAAAGAGAAGGACAAAACAACAATGACGACAAACAAACAAACCCCTAATAGCTCAATTAAGAAATGGGCTAAAGACATTCTTCCAAAGAAGACATACAAATGCCAACAGGTATATGAAAAAATGTTCAACGATACTACTCATCAGATAAATGCAAATCAAACCACAATGAGATATCACTTCACACCTGTCAGGATGACTGTTAATAAAAACACATAATTGGCACTCAATAAATGTTAATTATCTTTGTTGTTATTATTAAGATTTGTGTACCATGAAGGGTACTATAGATGCTCGATGATCATGACATGATCCCTGTCCTCAAGAAGACTACAGAAATAAGGGAGAGGCAAGGAAGAAATTAGTATAATAGTACAATTTTAAAAATATGGACTCTGGAAGCAGTTTGAATCCCAGTTCTGCCACTAAGCAGCTGTTCAATCCTGGGCTAGTTACTTAACCTAACGTGAAATTACCTTATCTATAGAACTGAGATCATTTTACTTGTCTCCTAAGGTTGTTGGTGATGATTACAAAGACAATGCATGTAAAATACATAGCACAGAGTCTGGAACATAATTAAGCGCTCAGTAAATATAGCCATCATCATTGTCAACTTGTAATGTTAGAAGTGGCCAGTGGGTGTGATGGCAGTGCCAAGCAAGGCACCAAACAAACTCAGGGGTGGGATGTTTCTGTGCATGAAAGCCTGGGAAGGAGGTGAGGCCAGAACTGAATCTTGAAGGTCATATGGAGATAACCGAGAAAAGAGAAAGGAATGGTGCTCTGAGCAGATGGTGCTGTTAGTAATAAGGTGGGATGCAATCAGGGAGCTGCAAATAATTCAGCCTGCAAGCAATGAAGAGTGCAGGGCAGACAGACTTCTAAAAAACCGGGAAGATGGACAAGAATAGTGAAGAAAAGGTCTCCTACTACAGGACTAAGAAGCTTGGGTCAGATCCTATAGGAAACTCGAGATCTTTAAAAGACTTCAGAGAAATAGAATGATTAGATTGTGTTTTTAAATGATGGGGATAAACAGGGTGATCCAATGGTATAAAAATAGCTAGGAGTGGGGAGGGGTTAGCACTTATAAATGTGAGCAATGCCTATGAACATTTTCTGAGCTAAATGACTTTTAAAACAATTTCCATTGCTGATTTAAGATACTTTGCACAGATGTGAGAGCGCATTTTTTTCCTGATGGAATCTCATTTCTGTTCTAAATTCTTTATATCCTTTTGTTTGCCCTCATTTGTGTTTACACCACCTGTCAATTTAGTATAATCTGTGATTTTAATGTGTTTTCCCCCCTTCCAGATCATTATTAAATGCGCTAAATAAAACCAGACCCATCACTGCCTCTGGCATTTCCCTCCCTGAACACTTCCACTTAGTTCAATATGCCAATTGTTATTGGCATAATACCTCTAAACTCCTTGAAATTTCCTTCCTACTTCTAGTTCATATATGTGAACAAGATAAATAGACAAAGAAATGCTTCCTCTTTGGGCAAGACCTGGACCTTCTAGTTTGGGCCTGTGAGCCTTAACCATCTCCATTTATCCCTTATGAGGGTACATATATGAAGTCCAAAAAAGATGTTACTCGATGAGACACATGTAAATCAATGGGTTTTTGCTCTTTGTTCTTGCTCACTGTGTTCTTCAATACGAATGTCCTAATGGATAAACCTAATCAATCTCTTCACTCCATGGTATAGTAACTGGGGAGTGTGTATATTGAGGAGAGAGGCTTCTGAAATCAGTCTGCATGGCATTAAAATCTCTCCTTTATTGCATGAAAGTAGGTCTCTCTCCAGTGGTCCAAAGATTTTTTTTTCATGTAAATCTGGAAATGCATTAAGTCACAGACATCTTCTCAAGCATGCCAATCACCCACACTTCTCCATCTCTCAGCTCCATCTGCAGTTCTACCCCTAGATTCCAGTTCTGCAGGAAGTCAAAGCCAGGGCTCATGGACGTATTGGAATGACATGTGTAACAAACAGGAAGAGGCTGTCACCACTGCAGGAGCAACTCTAAAAACAGATATCAGGACAGGCACAGTAGCTCACGCTTGTAATCCCAGCACTTTGGGAAGCTGAGGCAGGTGGATTGCCTGAGCCCAGGAGTTCAAGAACAGCCGGGGCAACACGGTGAAAACTACAAATTAAAAAAAAAAAAAAAATTAGCCAGGCATGGGGCATGTACCTGTAGTCCCAGCTGCTCAGGAGGCTGAAGGGGGAAGATCACTTGAGCCCAGGAGGCAGAGTTTGCAGTGAGCAGAGATCACACGATTGCACTCCAGCCTAAGTGAGAGAGTGAGACTGTGTATCAAAAATAAAATAAAATAAAATAAAAACAGATATCAGTAAACCAAACAGCAGTGAATATAAACAAAATTTTGTAGACCATTCCTATCTTGGTTTCTAGATTTTGCTTTTCCATTCATCCCTTCAAGGAGCACTACTTGAGGTCCCACCTAAGTGACAGACACTGCTCTGGAGACCACAGAAAATCAAAAACCAATCATGAAAAATGAAGAATAGTTGGTCTCTATCTTCAGGAAGCTAAAACCTAGTTGGGATGAATGGTTAGGGGGAAGTGATCCAGTGCTTACAGTTTTTTGTACTTTAATATTTTCCACATATCCAAAATGGCATCTCAGAGGGTGATTCTATTATAGACACACTTTCCCCTGATTAAATTGGGAGTTTTGAAACAGACAGCTTCAGACTACAGGTATCAATCATTTCACCATATCCATGCTTTATGCCACTGTGCACTCAAGCCTCACTCTTCCCCACTCCCACCCAACGTCAAGGCCTGAAACAGAGTCAGCCTCATTCCCCGGCACCACAGTCACCTGCAGAGTCATCCTTACTACTGTTTGGAGCCGCAGCATCTCAACCAGTGAGGGAACTACAAAATCACCCACAATATGCAAAAAAGCCATACCGTGACAATTCTCACGGGCTTCCCAATTTGAAACAGAATTTTAATGGTGTTCAGAAAGGAGGAGTAAAGCACAATCCCTACCTCTCTCCCCATCAACAGGTACCACACACAGGACCCAGAGGAGCTGCCTAGGTTGCCCTAAACAAGAGGCAGGTCTAACTATCTGAGTTCATCCACCTTATTTGGAATTGTGCAAAATCTGTCTGTTACTGGTCACTGGTTGCCTACTGGGGCTCGATTTCTTCTCTCAGATACTGAGCCTTCACGTTCAACTCAGTGAGTGTAGAATAGTTTTCAGAAAGACTGTACTTTTCTGATTGTTCATTTGTTAAGGCCAATCTGCCTCAGGTGCTCTATTTGACTAATTCCAAGTGTTCAGCACTATGAGTTCTTTCACTTTCTATCTGAGGCTACCTACTCATTAGCATCCAGTTCCAGTTTTTTTTTTTTTTTTTTTTTTTGACACAGGGTCTCGCTCTGTTGCCCTGGCTGGAGTGCAGTGGCACAATCTCAGCTCACTATAAACTTTGCCTCCTGGACTCAAGTGATCCTCCAACCTCAGCCTAGCGAGCAGCTGGGACCACAGGCACCTGCCACTGCATCTGTCTGATTTTTGTAATTTTTGTAGAGGCAAGGGTTTCATCATGTTGCCCAGGCTGGTCTCAAAAGCCAGGGCTCAAGCAATCTGCCTGCCTTGGCCTCCCAAAGTGCTCGGATTACAGATGTGAGCCACTGCACCCAGCCCAGTTCTAGTTTTTATAGAGGTAAGGCGTTCACTTCCATGGGCAAAATCATTGAATATCAATCTACATGATGATACGTAGTCTATATCAGAGGTCCCCAACCCCCAAGCCACATACCAGTACCAGTCTGGCCTGAGGCCTGTTAGGAACCAGGCTGCACGGCAGGAGGTGAACTTCTATGAGCCAGCATTGCTGCCTGAGCTCCACCTCCTGTCAGATCAGCAGGGCATT
This sequence comes from Mandrillus leucophaeus, assembly GCF_000951045.1. Taxonomy (NCBI): domain Eukaryota; kingdom Metazoa; phylum Chordata; class Mammalia; order Primates; family Cercopithecidae; genus Mandrillus; species Mandrillus leucophaeus. The sequence continues at coordinate 2,970,937 of NW_012101854.1, forward strand.
AGATTCTCATAGGAGCACGAACCCTATTGTGAACTGTGCATGCAACGGATCTAGGTTGCACTCGCTACGAGAATCTAATGCCTGATGATCTGAGGTGGAACAATTTCATCGCAAAACCATCCTCCCTATCCCTCCCACCTCCACCCATCAATGGAAAAAAATGTCTTTCATGAAGCCAGTCCCTGGTGCCAAAAACACTGGGGACTGCTGATCCATATGACTCTTGGAAAAATAGCAGGCAACACCACTCACACGCATCCTCCACTTAGGTTATCTGTTGCAGTCTCCCCAGTTGCCAGCAGAGCAGCTTTCTTTCACAGCTTTTGGTAATAGTCTTAGTTTTTCATTTCCTGTTTTGCTTTTGAGTACTTGCTTTCCTCCTGGGATGTGAACAGCCATGGATTTACAATTATGTCATTGATACGGGACACACTACTTGCACATGGAATCTTTTCCTTTTCAGGAACAGAGCTGGCTTCTTAATTGTACCAGGAAGACAGCCGAGCTTGGATGCTATGTCAGTGTTTCTTTATATGGCGTTTTTCCATTGCAAGCGCCATTCCTGTAGCATAATCTAAAATATTCCCCGTGGAATTGCCTCCGCAAACAGACACGCTTCAGCAAGTAGCCCTTTGCTAGGGTCATTGGAACTAAAATGAACAACAACAAAAATTCCACCCACTCTTATTTCTGATGGTGACCTAATGCTACCCTTGAAATGTGGAAGGAGCAACACCCCAGGGCATAACCTTAGATGGCTATAGACCTTCCTCTTGGTTATAGCCCTCTTTTATTTTCAATTGCTGAATTTTTACAGCTACATAACAAAAAGCTTTATTGTTAAAGGTTATGTTGGGTTTTTTTTTTTTTTTTCCCTTCCAATTATAAGGAGTGTGTCTTTGTCTTTGCAGCCTAGGGAAGCCAGGGAAAATAAAACATCATTAAATTGGTATATTAAGTGATTTAATTTTAGTCATAGGTAATTTGTATTATGGCACTTGACATAGACATTTAGCTATATCAAATCCTCCAGAAACAAAGCTAAAAGGTAAAGTTTTAGTAGAGAAATCAGTTATTGGTCACCATGTAATGGTTCTGTGGGTCTATTGCACCTGAATCCCTTGCCATAGCCCATGATACACTGTTCCCTGTCCACTCAGAGGCTTCTGTCTAAACAAGATTGACTATTACAGGGAAAAAAACAGAAAGTTTCCCATGTAATGTCACCAAATTTTTTACATTCTGAGAATCCTTCCCCAGGCACCAGCACAGTTTTAAAGGCATAAAGGTGACCATATTATTATGACAGTTTTTTTTTTTTCTCCTTGGTCTGAGGTTGGAGCACAAGAACAAAACAGCTCTTTTTGTTCATTGTACCAAGAAATTCCCTCCTGGATCTATCAAGTGTGACTGTTCACATAGCAAATAGCTTGGACATATCCAGACATAAACACCATATGAATAAAACATGTTGCAATTGTTGGATATAGTTATGTTTTTACAAAGACAAGGTGTTCTGTTCTACAGTATCTGCAGAAGTTCACTGTAATCATTCTAAACTGTGACATTTTATCTTATTAACTGAATAAAAATACTTTTAATTATCTCAGTTAACTCTGTTTATTATGACAGTATATACATCATTAATTTGGAGAAGTTTTTTTTCATTATTTTTTTTTTCCACTGTTACTGTACCATAGTGGCATGTCTAGATTGAGTTCTGAATTAGGTGTTAAAAAAGGTTGAACATTTGGTTTCCACATTTCCACTCAGAGATTATCTCTTTTATTTTCTGTTAACTATAAAATGGAATCCTTTAAAATGAAGGCTGTTTGGAAGGATCATTAATTAGTCAAATTTTGATGTTTTACTGATAATCCAAAGTTCCACAGAATTTGGTCTAATCTCAATTGCTGTACCATGTCTAAAGAAAATATAATCCTTAAAATGAAATTAATTCAGACCACACAATGATGTATCAGCTGAGATCAGCACCTTGATATACATGCAGAGGCTGAGAAAGGAGCTGAAACGTATCACTGTTTATGGGTGGAACACCAAAGCCCAGCACGGTTGTGGCTTTTTTTTTTTTAAGGTGTCTGCCTTCAAACCACCTGCCGTGCCTTTAGTACCTCATTGCCCTGGGCACTGACCCAGTGGAGATTTCCCTATTCACCAACAACCTACAGCAATTTGCACTTATTGACACCATAGCAACTAATTGGTCTTCACGACCTGCAAACTTTCAGGAAGGTCAATTTAAGCCACCTTTCCTGTGTCAGGGATCAATGTAAAATTCCACAAATCAGATGCACTTCTGCTCCCTAACTCCACTGGAAAATTGGAGTTTTCTTAGTTGCCTCAATGAGAAGGCCTCAGACTTAACCAGTCTGGAGTTTAAAGATTAATATAATACCATTTCATGATCTTAATGAAAGGATGAAATAACATACACTGATATGTCTTCTAAAAAGATTATTAATTTGTATTGAATTATTTCTATAAATTTGGGCTGATGCTAGAAGAGGGGTGTGTGTGTGTGTGTGTGTGTGTGTGTGTGATGTTTTGTTTTGCATTTAATCCTCATAATACCAGGTTAGACCAGGTATTATGGTCTATAGCATATAGCAGTGTATGAAGTAATTAAGGAAACAGACTCGGGAGTCAGACTGTCTGGGTTCAAATCCCTGATCCTTGTTTACCAGATGTGTGACCTTGAGCAAGTTCCCTAGCTTCTCTGTGCCTCAGTTTCCATTTCTTTTAAAAAAATAGAGGATGGTAACAGGGTTGTTTTGGGGATTTAGTAAATGAATACTTATAAAGAACTTAGGACTTTACCTAGCACTTGATAACAAACACTAGCTGTTACCATTGCTATCCTTATACTATGGTTTAAGGCTCAGAGGGCTGAGATCTGAAAGAGGGAGGGCCAGGTTCAGAGACTAGAAATGTTTTGCACCATAGAGGTAACTCCCAACAAGTTGTATAAACACTATTGGTGGGACAGGATATAATTGTAGGCAATACATAGGCAGTACTGGTACATAGGTACAGTAGGTACATCTCACATTTTTCAATTTCACATGCAAATACAAAAAAAGAGGTAGAATGTACATAATACATAAATCATTTTTGCATGTGAAATTAAAAAATGTAAAATGTACAACTAGCATATGAAATACATGGTTTTATGGATTCTATTATTTAGGGTTAGGTCAAGTAAAAAAGTAAATTTAAAGAAAAATATTGTGTAAATGACAGCACATGTAATACACAAACATGGCAAGAAATTAGTGTTTACATGAATATCTAAAGTTCAGGAACATTCCACCATAACATACTATCTCCAAGTATAGTGTCATCTAAAACAGTTTTCTGAATCCAGGTACCACAATGAAAACTACCTGTTCTCTGACTCTATTTTTTTAGTTTGACCAATTAAGGAAACTAAATTATATAACTGTGCCATACCCAACAATGTGCTTTAGAATAATAGGAGAGAATAATTCTGCCCTTGAAAAAGGAACAGTTTAGTTGAGGAGAAAAATCCAAAACATGTAAAAGAGAGCTCAAAAACATACTAACCTGTGTGGTAATATAGATAAGCAGATTTTCAAATGTATAAGTTCAGGGTAGGAAGAAATTCATATTCACTAGAATAGTCAGACAAGGCCTCAGATGAACACGGAAGCAGAGCAGGGCCAAATGTGAATAGAAAAGGTAAAGCCTTCCAAGTGTTAGGAAGTACCGAGCAGCTCATCAGAATCAACTTTGAAACAACGGAAATGCCAAGGTTGTACTCCAGACTTTCCTTCAGAACCTGGACAGGAAATCGGCAGAAGTGTTGTGTCTTTTTCCCTCATACCAAGGTGCTTTTGCTATATATGTGGCTGTGTCCTTTTGTAAGTACTTCTGCCTTCTGGAAGCTGAAGCGCTTTCCTCTCTTTGGCCATCTAGATGAGCAGCCCCTGTCTGAAAAGGCCGGGGGAGGGAGTGGACTAGGTGTTGGGATAATCTGTTTTCCTTGCTTTTTCAATTTCTTGGAGACTACTCAGTGTATTTTGATTTGTGAGGTAGGCAGATTCCAAGATGGCTCCCATGGGCTCCATGCCCCAGAGTTATGACCTCTCTCTGCTCTTGAGGATATGCAGGACTCTGACTTGCTTCTAACCAGGAAAACACAGAAAAAGTTGTAGGTTGTCATTCCCACCTAAGATTCCGTCTTAGAAGACTGGAAAGAGAGATTTTCCTGCTGTCCTGGAAGCCATGTTGTGAACTCCCTACAAAGAGAGGAGCACCAAGGAACACAAGTGGTGCCTAAGGCCTCAGGGCATCCTTTAATTCACAACTAGTAAGAAACCAGAGCTCCTAGTTACACAGCTGGAATGAAATGAATTTTCCAACAACATAAATGAGCTTGGAAGTGGATTCTTTCTTCTTTAGTTGAGTCTCCAGATGAGACTGCAGCCCAGCTGACACCCAGATGCAGCCTTGTTAGACCCTAAGAAGAGGGCCTGTCTAAACTATGCCTGGATTCTTCATCAACAGAACTGTGAGATGACAGATGACTCTATATTTTAATCCTCTAAGTCTGAGGTAATTTGTTATGCAGCAATAGAAAATTAATAATCTGACTTTAGCTTGAACAAATGCAGGGGCAAAGTCATGCTGCTATCTGGATCAAAGACACAGCTTGACTCCCTCACTTCCTCTTCTGCTCCTAGTTGTAGTTTATCATATATTTACAATTTTTCCCTTGGTGACTTGCAATAATGAGTGGTTCCACTGTAGGTTGAAAGCCTCTTCCTCTTCAGTTATCATTTGAAGTCCTATCCAATTCCAAACATAGCAAATGCATCTTAAAAAGTAGAAGGATAAAAATGTGGATAGATAGGAAAGAAGCTAGGATTTTTTTAATGATAACTTTTTTTCTCATCATTACAAAACTAATATGTGTTCACTGTAGGAAGTAAATCATAATGGAGATGACTCATCCAAATCAACAGCACAAGAAATGTGCACTAATACTGTCCATTATTCTACTAGTCTTATGTATATATATGTATCCAAAATATGGCACCGTGGGTCCTTTAAAACCTATGTTTTTTTGGTGTAGCGTGGTGGCTCACGCCTGTAATCCCAGCACTTTGGGAGGCTGAGGCGGGGGGATCACGAGGTCAAGAGATAGAGACCCTCCTGGCCAACATGGTGAAATTTCGTCTCTACTAAAAATGCAAAAATTAGCTGGGCGTGGTGGTGCATGCCTGTAGTCCCAGTTACTCAGGAGGGTGAGGCAGAAGAATCACTTGAACCTGGGAGGCGGAGGTTGCAGTGAGCCAAGATCGTGCCACTGCACTCCAGCCTGGGCAACACAGTGAGACCCCGTCTCAAAAAAAAAAAAAAAACTATGTTTTTGGGGGCCAGGCATAGTGGCTTAAGCCTGTAATCCCAGAACTTTGGGAGGCCAAGGGAAGAAAGTCACTTGAGGCCAGGAGTTTGAGGTTACAGTGAGCTATAATTGTGCCACCGTACTCCAGCCTGGGCAACAGGGCGAGACTCTGTCTCTTAAAAACAACAACAAAACCTACATTTTTAAATTAGCAACATATCCCGCATGTTTTTCCAGTTATTTAGTGATCTTAAACACCATTGTTAATTTTGTTACTATTCTGACATGGTGTTTCATTTTACAGGTATGATTTAATTCATGTAATGAATCTGGATAGGGACAGAATTTGAAGCAACTGTAAAAATGTCCAACATATTGGGCATTTGGCAAATATTAAGTGGTCATCAATGTTACTCTGAGCCACATTAGAGTTTTCAACTTTAATGAATATCACCTAGTGATCTTAATACAGATTCTGATTCCAAATGAGACTTGGGTCTGTGGTGAAACAACAATTCTTTATTGCTCTAAGCTTATAGCTGATACTAATGCTCTTGGTACTTGCACATACTTAGAGTAGGAAGGGACTATACAAGGGAGACACTAGAATCAACAGACAAAACTTGGAACTGAAAATTTGGACCACAGGAGATGGAGTAACAATGAAAGGTACAAGACATTAACAGATATTTCAAAGAACAAACAAGAGAACTTCAAGACAAATTAAATATGCAGCATAAGTGTGACAGAACATTTGAAAATTATCTCTGTTTCCTAAATTAGAAGACTTCAGGACTAGTGGTGCTATAGACAGAAATGTAGTCAATTTTAAAAAACTGTAATGAGGCTGATTTTAGTCATGTTGATTTTAATATAAGAATAGGTCATTGTTGTGGTTTAAGTTGTGTCCCTCAGAAAGACATGTTGAAGTCCTAATCCCAGGTACCTGTGAGTGTGGTTACATTTGGAAATAGGGTCTTTGCAGATGTAATGAAGTTAAAAGGAGATCATACTAGGTCAGGAAGGGCCCTAAATCCAATGACTGATATCTTCCTTTTTTTTTTTTTTTTTTTTACAGAGTCTTGCTCTGTCGCCCAGGCTGGAGTGCAGTGGCGTGATCTCGGCTCACTGCAACCTTCGCCTCCTGGTTTCAAGCGATTCTCCTGCCTCAGCCTCCGGAGCTGGGATTACAGGTGTGTGCCACCACGCCCAGCTAATTTTTGTATTTTTAGTAGACATGGAGTTTCACCATGTTGGTCAGGCTGGTCTCGAACTCCTGACTTCATGATCCCCCTCCTCAGCCTCCCAAAATGCTGGGATTACAGGCGTGAGCCACTGTGCCCAGCTGATATCTTTCTAAGGAGGGGACTGATACCTTCCTAGGATTTGGAGACACAAAGACACACACAGGGAAAGAGGCTATGTGAGGATGGAGGCAGAGATTGGAGCAATGCAGCAGTAAGCCCAGGAGCAGCGAAGACCATCCACAACAACCGGAAGCTAAGAAGAGGCAGGGAAGGACAGTCTCCCAGAGATCTCAAAGGGATACCGATACCTGAATTTCAGACTTCTGTTATCCAGAACTGTGAGAGAATACATTTATGTTGTTTTAAGCCACCCAATTTGTGGTATTTATTATGGAAGCTCTATGAAACTGTTCGGTTGGTGCAAAAGTAATTGCGGTTCTTGCCGTTAAAAGCAATACAGTTATCTGGCCGGGCGCGGTGGCTCACACCTGTAATCCCAGCACTTTGGGAGGCCGAGGCAGGCAGATCACTTGAGGCCAGAAGTTCAAGACCAGCCTGGCCAACAAGGTGAAATGCCGTCCCTACTAAAAATACAAAAATTAGCCAGGTGTGGTGGCCCACACCTGTAATCCCAGCTACTCTCAGAGGCTGAGGTATGAGAACCGCTTGAACCCAGGAGGCAGAGGTTGCAGTGAACCAAGATTGTGCCACTGCCCCACTCCCCCCCACAATAAAAAAGTAATACAGTTACTCAATTGCTGACATTGTGAAAACAAATAGAAGTATGAGACTGGAGAACATACTGGTCAGAAATAGAGATGCCAATTTTAGAAACTTCAGAATAAAAACTGTAGTTCAAGTTTAAATAGTTCAAGCCATAAAGAAAATAGGCATATATAGAAAAGAATTAACTGTATAACCTTGAAATCCCCTCTCAGTTAAGGAAACTGACTGTGAAGTATGGCAACCCCCCAAAGTTTTTTAATGACTCTAAGCCCCACTCTCCAATTCCGTATAAAAGAAGAGGCTCAATGAGACAAGCATTGAGTTGCTGTGCAGTTCTATTATTTTACATCCGTCATTAAGCTTATACTTTGTCTAGACACTAGGAAGCTAAGAAGCAGTAAGAGCAAAGTACAGAGTCTCTTTGGTGATCATGACAATAGGAATACCTTGTGCTGTGTCTTTCTGGGAGAGTTCAAAACATTTTTATCTATAATACACAATTAATCCCAACACCTTCACTCTGAAACAGAACAAGCATTATCATCATTAAAGGATAAAGAAACCAAGACTCGGGAGAGTGAAATGAAAAAGCTCCTTCAGTGTAATATATTTCCTGAATGAGACAGAATGCTTATCAGGAGAAAACCTAATGAAAATACTAAGAACATAGAAATACTGGCAAGAGACACATCACATTCTCTCCCTCTCCCTCCTTCCCTTTTTCCCTGTTCCATATCTTCCTCCCTCCCTCTCTCTCTCTCCTCTACATTTCCTTGCCCTTATCTGTAAAAATAGATTTTCATTACAAAATATTTAACACTTGATAAAGGGAAATAACGGGTATGTCGGGTGACCAGGAAAATAGGTATTTTTCTTCCTTATATGTTTTTTCTTCCTCGAGTTAATGGGTAAAGAAAAGTTGTGTTAGATACTCTATCATTTCTGTAAAGCTGTCAGTTTTCTCCAGTCTTTGAGGACTGGAGCAGTTATCAGTCGTGTTTTACTTAGGGTAAGAAACTGCAAGGCTGCCAAATTCATGTCGTGAGAGTGGAGCCTCATTTTGTTCTCTAGGAAAAACCAATTCTTAAGCTGTCTTACCCCTTTAGAAGAGACATTTCCAATATGCTTCAACAAAGTATTAAAATTTTGCCTTTTCTTTACGTTACAGTTGCATTCTTTGTGGTGCCTTTACCTAGAAAGTTGAAAAACAAAACCACCAACATCAAATAGTCTACATTAAAACAGAAGCTCCACCAGCAACCCAAACTTCTTATTGGCAGTAAGCATCTTTAGAACAAACCACACTTAAAAATAATGGCATACTTGGCACAAGTTGAATTGTGGACTATACAGAGTTAAAAGTCCCTTATTTTAAAAAGCTGTCAGAGAGGAATTTTCATTCTTTCATTTGCCTTTGAAGAGTGACTAGCCTGCAGCAATCTCAGTTATGTTTTTCCTCGGTGACACAATAACAATCCCAAGTGACACACCTCCTGAATGACTACAAATTGTGTTAGGCTGCAGGAACCTGAGACCCAAAACACAGGGGCTTAAACACTGTGTCACAAAGCCCCATCAGGAACTGCTTGCTTTCCAGCTGGCTTTTCTAGCAGTACTTCCCTAGAGCTACTCCACCCTTTTCCACACCTTGCCTGGGAAATATCAAAGACCAACAAACAACACCAAAGACAAAGATCGTAGTGTAGCTACCAATCAGTGAACATGAACTTTTGCTTTAATGATTTCTATACTTTTTTGTTTGTTTGTCTGTTTGAGACAGTGCCTCACTCCTGTCACCCAGGCTAGAGTGCAGGGGTGCGATCTCAGCTCACTGCTGCCTCAACCTCCTCAAGCAGTCCTCCCACCACAGTCCCCCAAGTAGCTGGGATTACAGACGCAAGCCACCACACCCAGCTAATTTTTTTTTTGAGACGAAGTTTCACCACTTCAGTAATCTGCCCCACTCAGCTTCCCAAAGTGCTAGGATTACAGGTGTGAGCACCACGCCTGGCCTGAACGCTGTACTTTCACATAAGCTATAAAACAGGACAAGTGTTGTCCTTATTAAAACATGTAAAAACTGACACATGGGCAGTTTAGCTGAAAAGACTATTCACTGTAACAGAGTTAACTGGCCAGGGTGGTGGACGTGGGAGACACTCTGAGGCCTCTGGACTAGGTGATCTGTGAAGGAATGTTCTACTTCAGTCCTTTGACCAATGCCTCAGAGCAGGAATTTTATAAATATTTGCTGATGTGTGAATAAAAGTTTTTGTACCTATACTTTACCAGTGGGAGGAGAATATTGGCAGTCAGAGTTTAGTGATGTCTTACATATTAGTGAACACCAGAATGGTAAGGGGCGTGGGTGGAGGGTGGGTGGGGAGAGCTGAGTTAAAAATAAGGAGAGGGGCTAGATCTGTTATTTTTGCTTCAATACTTTATTCACTATAGTCACGCCAAGCCAGGTACACATCCCACTTCAAAGGGTTTTTGTAGTGCCCCTAGTAATTTTCAGCAAATGTTAGCTATTATTATTATTATTACTACTACCATTATTATTGTTATTCTTGAAATGGATAATGGGTTCAGAAGTCATGAAAACCAAAACCATATTTCCATAGCAAATGCATGTGTAAAGGCCCATGAACATTTTTTTAAAAAGCCACATACTTAAATGTATATATTTGATTTATCCAACTAACTTGGTGCCTTCATGCCTGTGTCTTTTCCCATCATCTGAATTGCAGACATTTTGTAAAAGGTTCCCTGCCCCAGAATAGTTGTTCAGCATCAACTCTTGGGTAAATCTAAGAGGAACAGGCCTTTAATTGAGCTGACTTTCCAAGTCATTGAGCTGGACACTGAGGTAGGTTGAGCCATATTTGCTGCTATGAATAATAATAATAATAGCTCCATCATTTCTTGAGAGTTTACTATGTGCCAATTACTCCATTAAGCCCTTTATTTTCACTACTTTATGTAATCTTACAACAATCCTACTAAAATGTACTTTTACTACCTCTATTTTCCCTGTGAAGAAGCTGAGGCTCAGAAAGATTAAACATAATAACTTTTCTATGATCATCATGGAACTGTATCATTTTCTGAGTGGAAGCAGCCTGAGAAGTGTGAGCAAATTGAAAACAGTAAGACAGAGAGCTTGAACAGGATCAGAACTATAAATCCACACATATCTCAGCTAAAATAGTCAGAGCAGGGGACTTTGAGAGATCCTCTGAAGCTCTAGAATGCCACATTCCTAGCCTTAGCTCAGCACAAGATGCCACAGCCTGGCCATGGCCCACTGCTGTGCTTAGATCCTGAGCAGCCAGGAGCCATCCTTGGCTAGTTGATTCAAGAATCACCATCAGTGGTTTGTATCTTCTTGGCTTCCTGAAGAGCCAGGCTGATAGTCTAACAATCGTATTCATTGCAGCCAATCACAGCATTTTTGGAGCTGCTCTTTCAATGTCACCTTCAGGCCCTGCATCACATTGAAAAAAATATACATATTATCCTTTCAAGGTTGAATTAGACTCTTGGACCCACTCAAAGTCATTGAGATCTAAGCCTGATGAGAAAGGTGGAGAGCCAGCTAGGTAAATAATATTGATACTAAATAACATCAGTCACAAAATGTAAGTAAGAAAATGTATTCTGAGGGCAACTTGAAAAGTGAAGAATCGAAGACGTTCAGAGTGAGGACATCATTACTGGACTCTACACGTGCCCTCTCAGAGCTATCATGTGGGTGTGTAAGTCCCAGTAAGTGTGTTAAGCAACCACAGTGGATACTTTGTAATATTTTCTTAGGGTCCTGTAGCTTCTCTCACCAGCTAACTAAATGTCCAGTCTTGATAAATGTTGATTGTTGTAAATCAACATTTACTAAGTGTCTGTTGAGTGACAATTAGCCAGTCACTCAATACGTTAACATATTTTTTTCTCACAACAACCCTGTGAGGAAATTGAGATTATAATCCCATTTACCAGATCCGGAAACTGAAACCATAACCTTAGGGTTCTAAGCTACCAATTTCCTCAGCAAATTAGTATTTAGACGAAAGTGATGCTGAAGAGAATGCTTTCTTTCCACCATTCACAGCTGCTTCAGTCTTGGCTTTTCCAAGCTCTCTCCAGGCAGAATATTTAGGGAAAACAGAACTTTCTCACTTCTAAATCAATCAAATGGCATACATATGTTATAACCTCTTCTCAAATAAGAGAATGAATTTTTTAGGCAAAAAAATCTAAAGTTGTTTTACTTTACAAATTCTTATATGAACTGTAGATTTCTTTACTTCTCTAAGAAATAACAAGAAATAATATGATTTATTTTAGATAAGGTTTTAAGATTATTTAAAAGCTCTTACATTTTGAGGATAGTACCTGAATCACAGATTGTATATTATTCCCAAGTCTCATTAGAGTTTTCAAGGAGAAAGTCATCCTTACATCTACCAGCTAGTAGAATATCTGCCAATAGAATTTATAGTGCAAGAGTGACCATTAACTCCTCCATCTTTAAAGCACATTTCTCTTAGAGACCTTGACAGTTTAGACATAGGGCAAAAGCTTCATTTATTGACTTCTACTTGAAGAAGATGAAAAGGGTATTTTGAAAAGAAATAGTAATAAAAATAAAAGTTGAATCCTAAAAGCCTTCAAGGAGGAAGATGATAATACCATGCATATGGTAGTTAAATATATTTTTCCTTAGTATTAAATATTGTATCACATTGAACGCCTGAAGGTATTAACAAAAACATCCCTATACCTTATAAAATCAGATGTGGCACTATCTAAGGCAGTATTTTTAAACTAATGGCTACAACTCTGAAGCACATTGTTAAATCTATTTAGTGGGTCATGAGCAGCATTTTTTACAAAAAATGAATAGAGTAGATTATTTTTGAAAATAAAAGATTAGAATAAAATAGAATGTATCAGCCTCCATAACACATTGTAAAGTTTTATATTATGAATGTTAATTCCATATGCACTACTGTTTCCTTATCAAATAGAATAGTGCTTGGATCATAACAGGCAACAGAGGAATATTTGTTGTTGAATGAATGAATGCATAGATATGTGTGTGTGTGTATATATGTAGTTATAGGTATACATATGCATGTGTATGTATGTATGTGTTTGTGTGTATACATATATATTTTGTAGAGATTGGATTTTGCTATGTTGCTCAGGCTGGTCTTGAACTCCTGGTCTCAAGTGATCCTCCTACCTCAGCCTGCCAAAGTGCTGGGATTGCAGGTGTGAGCCACCATGTCTAGCCTAATTTGTTATTAATCCTTTATACTAAATCATAATGTAAAATGTATTTCTTACTGTAGGACAGGCTATAAACTTTGGAAAACTGTGTGTGTGTATATATCCATATGTATATATTAATATATATATAGGTACATATATACACACACATGTATACACATATACATATATCATACATAATAATTGCACATACATATATCTAATGTTTTAGGACAAATTTTCTAGAAGCAGAGCTGAGATAGGGATTTTAGCGCAAGTGACATATTGAGAGAGTGCTGGCAGGAGACACCTGTAAGGCAGGGACATTAGCTGAATAAGACAGTGCAGAGAAAGCAAGACAAAGCTGTGGTTTCAAAAGTCTAATCTCCCAGCCTTCTCCAGGAAAGGCAGCTCCCATCAGCCAAGAGCAATCCCCATCCAGAGGAGTGGGCAGTGACAAGCCTGACCCCTCTCAGCTAATAACTTTTTATTCATTTAATCATCAAATACTTTTTGAGCACCTACTCCATGCCCAGAACTGAGGGAAGCCCCAGAGTCTGAACCAATCTCATAGAGATTATAAGTTTACTAGATCAAAGTCCAATTGCAATTTTTTTAAAAAGGTGAAATACATATGATAGAACACTTTGTAACAGGAAAAGTGGTTATTTCCGTCATAAATCGAATTCCTCATATGACCTTTGAGTTTCTTTTACGCCTCAGTTTTCCTAGAATTTTAAACTTTCTACAACGAAGCCAGCATATGCATTTAAAATGAGGTGATATGCATGTGGAGTTACATATGGAGCTTGATTAGCAGCCTAAAGGAATTTTTAAATATACCAATATTTTTCAAAAATATGTAAAGTATGCTACAAGTTTAAAGTTTGCAATCATAAAAATAATTATATGAAGTGGCAAAAACCCTGTCAACTATGCTATTGATATGGAAATAAAAAGTTATATTTCTGAAGAAGAGAATTTAGCAGAATCTTAACAAAGCCAACCAAGCAAAACAATTTCTAATCTACTGCTGGATTCTACATAGTCTCCTAATTTTAAACGATGTTTTAAATATTTGGGTGATTACAATACGAAGCTACACAACCTGATTTTATAAGACTTGTGGAAATACATTAATATTAAAGAACAGTGAAAAGTCTCACTTATTCTCATTCTTGCACTATCCTATCCTCATATTGTTTTTTTCAAGAATGCATCAAAAATTTCTACCTTTCCAATATGAGTCACAAATGCAGATTGAATCATGTCACTCACTGGCCCCAACACCCTCACTACCTCCAGCTTATTTACAGTTTGGAACCAGCCCGCATTTTTTTTTTTTTTTTAGACAGAGTCTTGCTGTGACGCTCAGGCTGGAGTGCAGTGGACCTATCAGGGCTCATTGCAACCTCTGCCTCCTGTGTTCAGGCAATTCTCCTGCCTCAGCTTCCCAATTAGCGCGATTACAGTCGTGCACTACCACGCCCGGTAGCTGGGATTACAGGCGTGCACAACCACGCCCGGTTAAGTTGGGTAGTTTTAGTATAGTCAGGGTTTCACCATGTTGGCCAGGCTGGTCTGGAACTTCTGACCTCAAGTGATCCGCCTCCCAAAGTGCTGGGATTACAGGCATGAACCACCACGGCCAGCCAGGAGACCACACTTTGAACAGCAAAGTCTAGTACCTTGATTCTCAAACTTGACTGCATTTGGAATCACGCACCGATATCTAGATCCCATCCTCAGATACTCTGACTTTTCTGGTACGAAGTACAATGGATCATGGAGAGTTTTAAAACTCCACAGTTGGTTCTAATGTACAACAAAGTTTAAGAAACATTGGTTTAATATATACCCCAGGTCTAATAATTAAGTCCTTGATTGTTCTACTTTGTATGAGATCTAGTCTCAAAAGTCTACATAACATAATTATTGCCATTCTCATTTCCCCCTGCCTGGACCTCCACCAAATCACACACTGGAGCATTTCCTTGAATGACTGGTAAAGATCTGCTAAATTTGGAAAATTTTCCTTGATGCTGATTATAGTGCCTGCTTGCCCGAATCTTTAAATCTGGGCTCTGACATTGTTGGCACTGAGATTTCCTATCACGGCATTTTTCTCCTGCCCATCAAATATTTATTATGTAGCATTCTATAGCCACATAAGAAATAGTTGATGGCATACATTTAAAAAGAATCATTCGTTTATTTATTCAAATAAATCCTTTACCAAGTACCTATTATGTGTCAGGCAATGTAATAGAATCTGGGGATATGGCATTAAACAAAACAGACAAAGTAAAGCCCCTAGCCTATTGATACCCATATGCTAATGAAAGAGACAACTACAGGCCAGGCGCGGTGGCTCATATCTGTAATCCCAGCACTTTGGGAGGCCGAGGCGGGTGGATTACAAGGTCAGGAGATCGAGACCATCCTGGCTAACATGGTGAAACCCCGTCTCTACTAAAAATACAAAAAAATTAGCTGGGTGTGGTGGTGGGCGCCTGTAGTCCCAGCTACTCGGGAGGCTGAGGCGAGAGAAAGGCATGAACCCAGGAGGTAGAGCTTGCAGTGGGCCAAGATCGCGCCATTGCACTCCAGCCTGGGCGACAGAGCAAGACTCCGTCTGAAAAAAAAAAAAAAAGAGACGACTACAAAGCAAACAAATATTTAGACTGAGCTTAAGTAGTGGTAAAAATTATGAACAAAAACAAAATGAAAGGATAAAGAGTGACAGAGTCAGATATTTCACATGGGATGGCCTTAGTAGGACCTCCTGGGCAGGAACCATTGGAGCAAGACTAAAATGAGGGTAGGGAAAAAGCACGCACATCTGGAAGGAAGAAAATTTAAAACAGTGGGAAGAAGGGCAAAGGCTCTGAGTGTGCAGCTTGGAGTCGTAAGAAGGTCATTGAGGGCAGAGTTGAGGGAGCAAAGGGGCTGTTAGGAGGTGAAAAGGAGGGCAGGGGCCGGATGAGGGACAGCCAGATCAGACATAGTAAGGTCTTTTATTCTAAGTGGGATGGAAGTCGTTGGAGGGATTTGAGCAAGGGATTTAAAAAGGATTGACTTAGCTATAATATATTTTTTTATATACCAAAGTCTATTTGACAATGTTTGTCTAGACTTTTCAATTGCTAACCTGACTGTGAATGTTTTAGGATACACTACAGAGGAGGTTTATCAGACCAGATGGTTCTCCACTCCTTTCAAATGTTTGATGGTTAGATAACTGTTCTTCAACTCTTTAGTCCCAATATACAGAGAGAAACTGTGAGCTTTTATATGGGTTACATCTTTGTAAAATTCTAGCTTGGCTTTTTAAATAGAGATATGAGTGAATGGATGAGGTAATCTCTCCTTTAAAAGGAGCAATCAAATATCTCACACATCCCATCTGGATGTCAGCAGGTATCTCAAACATAATATAGTCAAAAGAGAACACGCTGGGCATGGTGGCTCATGCCTGTAATCCCAGCACTTTGGGAGGCTGAGGCTGGCAGATCACTTGAGGTCAGGAGTTCAACATCACCTGGGCCAGCATGGTGAAACCCTGTCTCCACTAAAAATAAAAGCATCAGTCAGGCATGGTGGCGCACGCCTGTAATCCCAGCTAATCAGGAGGCTGAGGCAGGAGAATCACTTGAACTGGGGAAGGGGAGGTTGAAGTGAGCCACGACGCGCCACTGCACTCCAGCCTGGGTAACAGAGGGAGACTCCGTCTCAAAAAAAAAAAGAGAACCACCGATTTTTCTCTACTAAATCTGCTTCTTTTGATTTCAGTAAATAGCACCACCATCTAATCAGTTGTTCAGGTCAAAACTGAGTTGCCATCTTAGATTCCTCTCTCATCCTCATCTAATCCATCATTAAGTGTTGGTTCCACCTCCAAAATGTTTCATCAATTTACCTCTTTCACCCCCTCTACTGCTACAACCTTGATCTCTACTGCCATTTGAAAGGCTAAGGATAAGGTCAACCAGACACCCAAATCATGATGAAGACGGTAGTAACATAAATGACTCTGGACTTCAAAGGAGCATTCTGGGCTGGAGATAGCATTTGAAAGACTTGTGGGTGCCAGTAGTATTTAAAGCCATAAGACTGCATGAGATAACCTCGGGAGTATATAAAAATAGAGAAAATGTTCCCGACCCAAGCCCTGGAGTACTCCAAGAAAGAAGACTGGGTAAGAGTCCCAGAGAGATAGTAGAAGAATCAAAAGAAAGTGATATTCTGGAAGCCAAGGCAAGAGAGTGTTTCAAAAGGAAGAAGTGATCAATTGTGCCAAATACTTCTTATAGATTAAGATGAGGACTAATATTAATCACTGAACCCAATTGACCTCTTGCCCAGACTACTACAAAAGCTTCCTAATCTATCTTACTGACTCTCATTAGGCCTCTTCATGGGCTGTCTTCCACAAAAAGTCCACAGTGATCTTTCCCAAGCTTAATCATATCAGACCACTTCTCCACTCAAACCCTCCAATGGCTGCTCATTCCACGTGGACTTTAAAAAGGCAAAGTTACACATCATCTGGCTTCTGCCTGCCTCTCTGAATTTATCTCCCTCCATGTTCCCCCTGCTATGCTCCAATCATGTTAGCTTTAAGTTAGCTTGCTTGCTTGCTTGCTTGCTTTCTTTCTTTCTTTCTTTCTCTCTCTCTCTCTCTCTCTCCCTTCCTTCCTTCCTTCCTTCCTTTCTTTGAGATGGAGTCTCGCTCTGTCACCCAGGCTGGACTGCAGCGATGCGATCTTGGCTCACTGTCACCTCTGCCTCCTGGATTCCAGCCCCAGCCTCTCAAGTAGCTGGGATTACAGGCACAAGCCATCACGTTCGGCTAATTTTGTATTTTTAGTGGAGACGGGGTTTCACCATGTTGGCAGGCTGGCCTCCAACTTCTGACGTCAGGTGATCCACCCGCCTCGGCCTCCCAAAGTGCTGAGATTACAGGCATGAGCCACCGCGCCTGGCCTATGTTAGCTTTAAGTTAGATTCTGTAGAAGACACACACTGTTGATGGCCTGTCCTTATCCTGCCTGGAGCCGAAGAGTTTTCAGCATTCTGACAGTTTCTCACCTTTAGAACAGTGTCTCTTTTTGCGTTTGCCTGAGGGCTTTCTTCAGGGGTTTGCTTGACCTCCACAGGCACAACCTAGAAGTGCTGGGGCTTAATACACAAGAATTGTACTCAGCCAATGAGATCGGGGAGAAGGCAGATACACAGCCCAGCCTCTTGGGTCTCCGGTAGGATGATCCTGAGTTAAGCTCCAAGTGGTTTATCAAAGGAGCCCCAGGGTCCCAGGGGAAATGAGCCTCCGTCATCCACAGCAGTAACTTACTTATAACATACCCTTTATTGGTTTTTCTCTCTCCCTGTTCACCTTCTCCATTTCCTCTCTGGTGCTTCCTGGGGTGACTTCTTGAATAAACTACCTTCACTCAGTCCTTATCTCAGGGTCTGTCATAAGAAATTCAAAGGAAGACGCACGCCCAGACTCTTCTCAGCCTCTAGCTTTTGCAGGTGCTCTACCTTCGACTTAGAAAGCACTCCTCTCAAACCTTTGCATGTCTTCTTCTCATCAGTGGATATCTTAGTCCCTTTGGGCTTCTAGAACAAAATGCCAGAAACTAGTAAGCTTATAAACAACAGAAATTTGTTTCTCACAGTTCTGAGGCTGGGAAGTCCAGGATCAACATGCTGACAGACTTGGTGTCTGGTGAAGAGCTATTTCCTGGTTCACAGATGGCATCTTCTAGCTATGTGCTCATATAACAGAAGGGGTGAGAGATCTCTCTTGAGTTCCTTTTATAAGGGCCCTAATCCCATTAATGAGGGCTCTTGTGACCTAATTACCTCCCAAAAGGCCCCACCTCCTAATATATCACATTGGGGCATAAGATTTCAATGTGTGGATTTGTAGG
The DNA here is from genome assembly GCF_000951045.1 of Mandrillus leucophaeus. Classification (NCBI taxonomy): domain Eukaryota; kingdom Metazoa; phylum Chordata; class Mammalia; order Primates; family Cercopithecidae; genus Mandrillus; species Mandrillus leucophaeus. Next base: position 2,989,506 of record NW_012101854.1, read on the forward strand.
GGGCACATTCACACCACAGCAGTGTGCTTCAACCTGAATGTTTCATCTTTAAAGAGCTCCCTGTCCCTTTGGTTCAAGTAACTTCCATCAGTCACTCTATCCCTGTTGCAACTTCTTTATAGCATCAGTCAGTGCTAAAAGTTATCTGATTTAAATTCCATGAGTTTATCAGCTGCCTCACTTCTTCTGTCCTCACACTCAGCACACTTCCCAGACACAGTCATGAGACACAACATTGTAAGAATTCCTTAAAGGCACAGACTGTCTCATAGCTTCCTTGCTCAGCCCCTAAAAGTATCCAGACTAGAGGACCCAGTCAACATCTGTAGACTGGCTGACCTAAGGCCTTGCTTCTCATAGTGGGGTGTATGTACTCCTGCCCTGGCTGCTTGGTGTTACATCAGAGAGTCTGCATTTATATATCCAAGAAGCATAAAATATAACACATCTTCTAGAAACATAAACTTGATCAGAAACAAAGTGTGTGTATATGTGTACATTTGTGTATGGGTGTAGGAATGTGTATGTGTGTGTGTATGTATGTAGGAAATAGTTAAATCATTTACTTTTAAATAATTAAACTTTTATTTTTATATTTAAACAAACATATCTTATGGAGTAACATGGGAGATTCTCATGGGCTTTTATGGTAAAATAAGTGTTCACTGTCCCTTGCTTTAGGGGTACTTTGATGGGAAATTCTAAAAGCCTTCCTCGGAGGGACCTATACTCTAATTGGAAAATGGAGGAAACTCTAATGGGAATGGATGGCTACACAAACTGTCCCTATTTTTTTTTCCTAAGTTTTTATCCTGTTCTCAGGAGCTTTAAAGCCATTACCCATCCATCCCCATTTTCTGGCCCAGTTTTCCCCAAACTGAGCTCCCCAGAACCATTAATTTATGTTCTCTAGAGATTAATGAAAATCTGTACTCAAATAAGACTGGAAACAGCAGATTAAACCTCCTTAGAGCCCTTAATAAATGCTAATGTGCATTTTCATATACCGAAGAAAGAGTGTGTAATATACTCTTCCTCAAGATTTATTTGACCCTATAATCCTTTTTAGAGTTTGTTGTTGGTGTTGTTCAAACAGAGTCTCGCTCCGTCACCCAGATGGGAGTACAGTGGTATGATCTTGGCTCACTGCAAGCTGTGCTTCCCTGGTTCAAGCAATTCTCCTGCCTCAGCCTCCCGAGTAGCTGGGATTACAGGTACGTGCCACCACATCGGGCTAATTTTTGTATTTTTAGTAGATTTGGGGCTTCACCACGTTGACCAGTTTGGTCGGTTGGTCTCAAACTCCTGACCTCAGTGATCCACCCATCTCAGTCTCCCAAAGTGCTGGGATTACAGGCGTAAACCACTGCACCCGGTTTGTTGTTTTTCAAGTTGGGAAACACTGCACTGACCCAAAAGGAATAGGATGGTATTCCAACCCTGAGCACATTTCCAGGTCAGATATCCTGCAAAGTGCTTTTCACAGGAGCTTGTATACCTGTGAGGTAAAGGAATAATTATTCCTTTAATCTTCAAAAAAGCCTTCCAGGTAGGAATTAATCTTCAATTTCTGAAGAGAATATTGAGAGGTGAAATAATTTGACCCAGCTTCCACAGCTAGTCGGTAGTAGAAAGAGGATTCAAAACCACGTTGATCTGGTTCCAAGGGCCCTTTCTTTCACTTAGCACAGCTGAAAAACAACTGAAATGTTCAGAAGTAGCTTCTGTTAAAGCTACTAAAGAAAAGGATTTCTAGATTTCTAGATGTTCTTCTCAAAAATAACGAATGTAGCAAAGGGGGTGGGGAATAAATATTTAATATTTTAAATGATTGTTCATTTCAACTGATCTTCTGGGCTTATTGTTTGTAAAATATTGTTTTATATTCTTAGAAGTAATTATTTTTAGACAATTGAGGGGAATTTTGAAGAAAACTATTTCTGTTTGAATGCACTCTATATAATCAGTCCACAGATGATTCAGTACATGGAAAATTGAAAATTTTTTCTATGGCAAGATTTAAGAAAGTAATCATACACATTTCTGAAGCAATTGTGAACATATTAACTTAAAATTCAGCATACCATAAACCTAGTGGATGTCCAGTTTGTGGGCCAAAGGAAGCATACTATAAAAGGTATTACATTTGTCTGCCTAACAAGTAGACATTGACTAGGTAAACTCTTTGTTGAATTTGAATTGGGACTTAAATATAGAGTCATTCACCATATAACTGTGTTTTGATCAATGACAGACTGCATATACCATGTTGGTCCCATTAGATGATAATGGGGCTGGAATTACATCCAACTTTCTCTCAGAGACCACGCAAGCAAGAGGAGAGTGGAATAAAATCTGTAAAGTGGTGAGAGAAAAAAAACCTCACCAACTTTGAATTCTGTACCCTGCAAAATTATCCTTCAAAAGTGAAATAGAAATAAAGACTTTCTTTGACAAACAATAATAGAAGGAAATTGTTACCATTAGACCTGCCTTGCAAGGAATATTCTTTAGAGAAAAGGAAAATGAGAAAGGTCAGAAACTCAGATCTACATAAAGAAAGGAAAAGCATTAGGGAAGCAATAAGTGAAAGTAAAATAAAAACTTTTATTTTTCTTATTCTTAATTGATCTAACAGATAACAGTTTGTTCAAAACAATAATAGCAACAGCATATTTGACTGTGTATATGCATATATATGCCTATTTATACTTGTATAAAGTGCAATAAATAACAGCTATAATAAAATCAATGAGAGGGAGAAATTAGAATTATTTTAGTAGTATAAGGAACTCATACTACCCTAGAAATGACATAATGTTATTTGAAAGTGGACTTGGATTAGTTGTAAATATGTACACTGCAAACTCTAGGGCAGTCACTAAAAAAAAAAAAAAAAAAAAAAAAAAAAAAAAAAAAAAGAAGTATAACTGATATGCTCATAAAGGAGAGAAAATGGAATCATAAAAATTATTCAATTAAAACCACAAAAGGCAGAAAAAGAATGGAAGACAAAAACAGGGACACAGAACAAGGGCAGCAAGTAGAAAACTAACCTGGGCACATGGTGAAACTCCATCTCTACAAAAAATACAAAAATTAGCCTGGCATGATGGCATGTGCCTATAGTCCCAGCTACTTGAGGAGCTGAGGTGAGAGGATCACTTGAGCCCAGGAGTTCAAGGCAGCAGTGAACCGTGATCGCCCACTGCACTTCAGCTTGGGTAACAGTGAGACCCTGTCTCAAAAAGAAAAGAATAGAAGCAAGAACCAAGACCCAATTCTATGCTCTCTGCAAGAAAGTTACTTCTTTTATTGTTGTTGCTGTTGTTGCTGTTGTTGTTGTTGTTGAGACGGAGTCTCATGTATTGCCCAGGCTGGAGTACAGTGGTGCCATCTCAGCTCACTGCAACCTCCACCTCCCAGGTTCAAGCGATTCTCCTGTCTCAGCCTCTCAAGTAACTGGGATTACAGGCACCTACCACCATGCCTGGCTAACTTTTGTATTTTTAGTAGAGATGGCGTTTTACCATGTTGACCAGGCTGGTCTCAAACTCCTGACCCAGGTGTTCCACCCACTTCAGCCTCCCAAAGTGCTAGGGTTACAGGCATGAGCCACCGGGCCCCACCAGAAAGTTCCTTTAAATATAAAGACATATATAGATTAAAAGTAAATGGATGTAGGCCAGATACAGTGGCTCATGCCAGATACAGTGGCTAATTGCTGAGGCCAGGGTTTCAAGATCAGCATGGCCAATGTAGTGAGACTCCATCTCTACAAAGTAATAATAATAATAATAGATGAAGGTATAGGAGACTAACATTAATCAAAAGAAAGCAGTAGTAACTATATTAATCTCAGACAGAGCAGACTTCAGACCAAAGAAAGTTATTAGAAATAGAGGACATTACATAATGATAAAGGGGTCTATTTTTTCCAAGAAGACATAACAATCCTTAACATATATGCACCTAACAACAGAATGTACCTTAACATATATGCAGAACAACATGAGACAACCTCTTTCACTTCACAGCATAATGCTGTGGTAACTATTTCACAATCAGTAGTTTCTGCAGATTATTTATACTCACTGCTTTAATTTAATCCAGGATGCTAGAGTACCTACTAATTAAACAGGGAGGAATCTGTGCAATTGATGGCACTTCTTCTTGCACATAAATAAAATACATTGAGTATTATAGAGCAGACCACATGGTTAAAATGAATAGACTCCTTGTCTGGTCATTTGATTTTAGTTGATTCAGTTCATGAGGACTCTGGCTAAGGAACATATTTCAAATTCTTGGTATTATACTCCTGATAGTCATAGTAGTAGTCTCTCTGGTGCGCTGTATCCTCTCAAAGTTTTAAATGTTTCCATACAGCCATCTACCTAATGTCAAATGGTCTCTCCCCAGCTGGAAAAACAGAAACTCAAAGAAAACACGTGATAATGAGGAGGCCACCATTACCTATAAATGGCATGCTGAGACCAGAAACCCAAAATGATGGTAACTGAGAGTAGTCCTAATGCCCTAAATTTTGGTCATGCTCTCAATGGGGAGGAGAGAAACCTAGATGAGGATGACCAAAAGGGAGAAATTGTCAAATAAAAAATTATGGGGCCAGGTGCGGTGGCTCACGCCTGTAATCACAGCACTTTGAGAAGCCGAGGCGGGTGGATCATGAGGTCAGAAGGTCGAGACCATCCTGGCCAACATGCTGAAACCCCCCACCGCCTACTAAAATACAAAAATTTAGCCGGGCATGGTGGTGTGCACCTGTAGTCCTAGCTACCTGGGAGGCTGAGGCAGGGGAATCGCTTGAACCCGGGAGGCGGGAGGCTGCAGTGAGCAGAGCTGGCGCCATTGCACTCCAGCCTGGTGACAAAGCAAGATTCCGTCTCAAAAATAATTAATTAATTAATTAACTAATTAAAAAATTATACAAGTCCATTGTTTTGGACTAAGCTCCTACACTAGGCCCCAACAGACCAGGCTAAAAATCAAAATGAAGTCACTCATGCTAAAATTCCACATTACCGGACCTAAACTGCTATCCAACCTTCCAAAAATCAGGAGAGAGAGAACAGCCGATTTCCCAGATAGGCAAGTTTAAATATCCAATTGACATGAAAATAAAGTTTCCTCTGCTTTAGTCCTTAAAAAAATAAATAAATAAATAACAAAACAGTAGTCTAAAGGGAAGTTACCTGATGTTAACTAATTAGTTATTTTTCTATTGTTCTCTCTTCCTGTTCCTGCCCTACAAGAAACAACTTGCAAAGGATTAATATAGTCTGTTCTTTGCTTCTGCTTCTTTAGCCCTTCTCTATCTATAAAGCCAAGCTTTTCTTCTCAGCCCATTGGAACACTAATTCTATTTATGGAGTGAAGTGTTGCCTGATTCTAGAATCACAAAGTCAATTGAGATTTTTAAAAAAATATATATGAGGCAAAAATCGACAGAACTGCAAAGAGAAATAGATAATCTACTATTATAGTTGAAGACTTCAACACCCCTGTATCTGAAATGGACACATCCAGTAGGCAGAAAATCAGTAGGGGTTTTCCGGATGATACTGTACAGTGCCAGTGCCATCAATCAACTAAATATAATCGACATCCATAAGCTACTTTATCCATCAATACCACTATACACATTCTTCTCAAACTCACATTGGAATATTCACCAACTGAGACCACATTCTGGGTCATAAAACAGACCTGAACAAATTTATGAGAATAAAAATCATAAAGTATAAGTCTGATCTTAGACCAAAAGGGAATTAAACTGAAAATTGATAATAGAAAAATAGCTGGAAAATCCCCCAAAAAACTTAGAGATTGAACAAGCACATTTCTACATAGTACATGAGTTAAAGAAGACATGTCAAGAGAAATTTTAAAATACTTGGAATTAAATGAAAAGGAAGACAAAGTTTTCAAAATTTGTGGGATGTAGAGAAAGTAGTGTTCAGAGGGAAATTTATGGCATTGAGTGCATAGATTAGGAAAAAGGAAATATCTAAAATCAATCACCTAAGCTTCTACCTTAGGAAACCAGAAAATGAAGAGCAAATGAAATCCAAAGTAAGCAGAAGAAATGAAATAATAAACATTAGAGCAGAAATAAAACAATAAATTAAAAATAGGAAATCAGTATGAAAATCAACAAACCAAAATTTGGTTTTCTAAAAATACCAATGAAATTGATAAGCCTCTAATTGGACAAACTAGAGAAATAAAGAGAGAAGACACAAATATCAGAAATAAAAGAAAGCACATCACTACAAATCCCATGGACATTAAAAGGATGATAAAAGAACACTATGCAGCTTGGCCAACATGGCAAAACCCCATCTCTAATAAAAACACACACACACTCACACACACACAAAAATTAGCCAGGCGTGGTGGTGGGCACCTGTAGTCTCAGCTACTTGGGAGGCTGAGGCAGGAGAATGGCGATAACCCGGGAGGCGTAGCTTGAAGTGAGCTGAGATCACACCACTGCACTCCTGCCTGGGCGACAGAGAGAGACTCCGTCTCAAAAAAAATAAAAAATAAAAATTAAAAAAATATATATATATATATACACACACAAAAAAAAATTAGCCAGGCATGGTGGAGCATGCCTGTAGTCCTAGCTGCTTGGGAGAATGAGGCATGAAAATTGCTTGAACCCAGGAGGCAGAGGTTGCAGTGAGCTGAGATCATGCCACTGCACTCCAGTCTGAGTGACAGAGCAAGACTGTCTCAAAAAATAAAATAAAAAAAAGTAATAATAACAGACCAATTCCTTCAAAGATACAATCTGCCAAAACTCATACAAAAAGAATAGAAATTTGAATAGTCCTATATCTATTAAAGAAATTGAATCAATAATTAATAACCTTCCAAAACAGAAAGCACCAGGCTCAGATGAATTCACTGGTGAGTTTTACCAAACATTTAAGGAAAGATATTACAAGAAAAAGAAACTACAGACAAATCTCTCACATGAACCAAGATGCAAAAATGTTCAACAAAATATTGGCACAGCAAATCCAAAATGTACAAAGAGAATTCATACCAAACCAAGTGGGATTTATTTCAGGTATGCAAAACTGAGTCAACATTAAAAAATCAATTAATATAATATTCACATGAACAGGTTAAGAAGAAAAATCCCATGATCATGCCAATAGATGGCATTAAAAAATCTGATAAAATTCACTTCCAATTCATTATAAAAATTCTCAGAAAACCAGGTATAGATAGGAAGTTCTTTGGATAGGATATTCTTTGATCAAGAATATGTACAAAAAAGAAATCCTACAGCTAACATCATGCTTAGTGGTGAGAAACTCAAACCTTTCTCACCAAGATCAGGAATAAGGCAAGGGTATCCCCTGTCATCACTGCTTTTCAATATCATACTGAAAGCCATAGCAAACGCACTACGACAAGAAAAGGAAATAAAAAGTATACATATTGGGAAGGAAGAAGTAAAGCTCTCTTGTTCATTGATGACATGGTAGTCTATGTAGAAAATCCAAAAGAACTGACGCACACGAAAAGACTTCCAGGGACTAATCAATGATTATAGCAGGGTTGTAGGATACAAGGTTAACACACAAAAGTCAATCACTTCTCAATATACCAGCAATGAACAAGCGGAATTTGTTTTTGTTTGTTTGTTTTTGAGACAGGGTCTTGCTCTGTTGCTCAGGCTTGAGTGCAGTGGTACAATCATGACTCACTATAGCCTTGAACTGGGCTCAAGCAATTCTTCTGCCTCCGTCTCCTGAGTAGCCAGGACTACAAATATGTGCCACTATGCCTAGTTAATTTTTAATTTTTAGAGATAGGGTCTCACTATGTTGCCCAGGCTGATCTTAAGCCCCCAGACTCAAGCAATGCTCCTCCCTTGGCTTCCCAAAGCTGCGAGATTATAAGCATGAGCCACCATCCCCAGCTACAAGTGGAATTTGAAATGAAGAACTCAATAGCATGTGTGTTAACACTCCCCAAAATTAAACACATAGGTGTAAATCTAACAGAATATGTACAATATCTATATGAGGAAAACTACAAAACCCTGATGAATGAAATCAAAGACTAAATAAATAGAGAGAGATTCCACATTCATGGATAAGGAGACTCATATTGCCAACATGTCAGTTCTTCCCAACTAAATGCATAGATTTAATGCAATCTCAATTTGTCAGAATAATTCTGGCAAATTATTTTGTGGATATCAACAAACTGATTCTAAAGTAGCCAACATAATATTGAAGGAAAAGAATAAAGTCGAAGGACTGATTCTACCCAACCTCAAGACATACCATAAACTTACATTAATCAAGACACTGTGGTATTTGTGAAAGAATAGACAAATAGATCAAAGAAACAGAGTACAGCCCAAAATAGACCCACGGAAATATAGTCAACTGATGTTTCCCAGAGGAAAAAAGGCAATATATTGAAGAAAGTCTTCTCAACAAATGGTGCTGGAACAACTGACATCTACATGTAAAAAATGGATGTAGACCCAGAGCACACACTCTTTACAAAAATTAACTCAAAATGGATCATCAATCTAAATGTAAACCACAAAACTATAAAACTTCTAGAAGATAAAATAGGAGGCAACTTGATGGTATTGGGTTTGGAAACAACTTTTTAGAAGGGAAAAAAAGGCATAATCTATGAAAGAAAAAATTGATAAAGTGGACTTCATTAAGATTTAAAATTTCTGTTTTGCAAAAGACACTGACTAGAGAATGAAAAGATAAGTCACAGACTGGGAGAGAATATTTGTAAAAGATGTATCAGATAAAGAACTGTTACCTAAAATATACCAAGAACTCCTAAAATTCAACAATAAGAACACAAACCCGATTTAAAAATGGGCCAAAGACCTTAACAGGCACCTCCCCAAAGAAGATATACAGATGGCAAATAATCATATGAAAGATGTTCCATGTCATATGTTATTATTATACACTCATCCAAGCCCATAGAAGGTACAAGACCAAGAGTGACCCCTAATGTAAACTATGGACTCTGGGTGACGATGTATCAAGGCAGGTTCTTTTTTTTTTTTTTTTTTTTTTAGACCGATTCTGGCTCTGTGGCCCAGGCTGGAGTGCAGTGGCACGATCTCAGCTCACTGCAAGCTCCAGCTCCCGGGTTCACGCCATTCTCCTGCCTCAGCCTCCCGAGTAGCTGGGACTACAGG
>NW_012101854.1:2999469-3029854 GCF_000951045.1 Mandrillus leucophaeus
CCTACAATCCCAGCACTTTGAGAGGCCAAGGCAGGAGCATTGCTTGAGGCCAGAAGTTCAAGACCAGCCTGGGCAACATAGCAAGATATGTCTCTACAAAAAATAAAATAAAAGTTATCCAGCCGTGGTGGTGCGTGCCTGTAGTCCTAGCTACTTGGGAAGTGGAGGCAGGAGGATCAGTAGAGGCCAGGAGTTGAAGGTTACAGTGAGTTATTCCAGCCTATGTGGCAGAATGAGACCCTGTCTCAAAAAAATTAATTAATTAATTTAATTTAATGCACGAGTACATTACAATAAAAAATTGCAACATTGCTTTCTAAATTATTCCTCAGTTACTACCTTCAATCCCAGAGGTAGAGGCCATCGTCATTATCCAGTTTGAGTGTGCCTTCCAGAATTTTTCCATGCATGTCCATCCATATATGAACATATATAAGTATATCCTAGAGGTTAAAGGAGAGAAGCATCTTTTTTTAACTTCACAATAGTTATTAGCTATCTTTCCACGACAAGGTATATTGATTGTCCTTATTCTCTACAATTGCTACCTAGTGTGTCATGATATGAATGTACCTTATCTTGTGAGTCGTTCTTCACTTGCTGAACACTTAGGTGGTTTCTTTTACATATTTCCCCTCCTCTAATAAATACTGATGCATTGCGCATCTTAGCATGTGTCTCTTTGGTCGTATGTATGATGTTCCTTTCATGAGATAATGAGATGAAATTTAATTTTAGTACACTGCCAATTCATCCTCCAAAGTTTCAGTACCAATTCATGCTTACCATCAGCAAAGCGTGAGAGATTTCCACACTCTAGGCAATACTTGATGTTATCAAAAAACTTAAGTCACTCTAAGGGATAAAAATGTTATTCTCATTCATACTTTTACTGATTCTTGTATGTGCTAGATCTTCTCACTCATCACGGTGTCCTTCCCAACTCCCATATGGCCTGATGACCTTTGTGGGGTTGTTTTCAGTGCTCTTCCCTATAGCTAAGTGTTTGCTCAGAAAAGAATCTGGTATCACTTCTCTTAATGCTAATTTAAGTCAAGTGGTTACCATTCCTACAGAAATTTACATTTCAAATGTCATCTCCAGTTGCAGAATAAGAGAGTGTATCAGCAATTTAAAGAATCATATAAAAGAAAAATTATTTCTTGGACTAGGAGGTTTTCTCAGCTCCAGATATCACACTATTGAATAAAGGCCCTGGTCACGATCCACTAGCAATGACTTCATGGGTGGAAAATCGTAACATTCTGGTGAGAAAGCATTTGTTTATGCTGATTGCCTCTCAAATAACCTCAGTATCAGAGGATTTTTCTTTCTTTTTTTTTTTTTTTGTTGAGACAGAGTCTCGCTTTGTCGCCCAGGCTGGAGCGCAGTAGCCGGATCTCAGCTCACTGCAAGCTCCGCCTCCCGGGTTCACACCATTCTCCTGCCTCCCGAGTAGCTGGGACTACAGACGCCCGCCACCTCGCCCGGCTAGTTTTTTTGAATTTTTTTAGTACAGACGGGGTTTCACCGTGTTAACCAGGATGGTCTCGATCTCCTGACCTCGTGATCCACCCGTCTCGGCCTCCCAAAGTGCTGGGATTACAGGCTTGAGCCACCGCGCCCGGCCAGAGGATTTTTCAAGTAGCAAATGTGCTAAGCTCTGTTCTGAAAGGTGATGTGGTATAGCTGGGGAGGGAAGATGAGATACTGGAGTTCTGCAACAAAATTCATTCATATTAATTAACAGGAACCACATTGAGGCATGGGGGTTGTATATTTATGGGTCAGAAATATCTTCCTCCAAGTTTATGTGTAGAATCAGACATCTCAACCAGTCAGTAGGTCCTTTCTTAGAATAATAGATGTCTTCCTATTTTATCATCAGCAAATATGTTGCCTCTGAGGAAGGTCTTTGAGACCAGGATTCATTTTGAAGAAATGTCTGACATAGGCCCTGCCATGCCAGCCTCTCTTGGTCTCGATTTTCTTATAACTTAAATGAAGCTAAAATGCCTTCACCAGCCTTACAGGATGATATGAAATTAAAATGTTATGCCTTATGTGAATGTACTTTTATCAACTCTTAAGTGGAGGCTGTAATTATTAAGTAAGTCAACAAATAAAACAACATTTTGAGCACGTATGTGCCTGATACTCATATTTATAGTCACAAAGATCTTGTGAGAATAAATATTATTGTTCCCAAGAGAAAGTATCAGCTCAAAGAAATTGAGTTTCATGCTCAATGTAAATTTGGCACTAGCAAAAAAAATTCAGACAAAACCTTTCTGAGTCTAAAATCTAGGTTCTTTTCAGCAATAATCTGCCTTCATTCTTTGACAGCATATCACACATAGTAGGTACTTAATCACTGTATCTCAAATGAGTGCAAAAACAAAAGTTTACCTTGTGTTTGAATGCAGAATTTTGAATGTGATGAGATTTCACCTTATTTAAATATGCAGGTTATGTAAGCCATAATTATCAACACAACTTGAGCATCTCTAATCTGAAAATTTGAAATCTGAAATGCTCCCAAATCTGAAACTTTCTGGGCCCCAACGTATCCCACAAGTGGATAATTCCACACCTGACCTCATGTGCCAGGTCACGGTCAAAACGTAGGGGCACAGCAGTTTATTCAGTGTCCCCAAGGGAAAAATAAAATGACCTTCAGGTAATTTTACATACCTACAGGCTATGTGTATAAGGTGTATATGAAATACAAACGAATTTCATGTTTAGACTTTGGTCCCATCCTCAAGGTATCCCAAAAATCTAAAACACTTCTGGTCCCAAGCATTTCAGATAAGGGATATTCAAACTCTATTAGTCATAATGCATAATAATTTAAGGTGCACTCTCAACAAGACAACATCTATTGGTGGGTAATGTACCAGAATTTTGACTTAAAAAAAATGGATGGTAGAACTGACTAAACAGGAAGTTGCTATTCCATGCAGTTTCCCCAGGCTGGCGCCAGTATACATTCTGGGGAGATGCGATAACAGCACATTTTACATCTTTATGTGTTGAAACCAATAAATCTTAGCCCTTCCAGAAGCATGGCCCTGCTTTGGGTAAAATTGCAGCCACTGATCTATAAGTCAGCTCTGGCTTAACTTTCTGCCTTTTTTCTTTTCAGGCAACCTCCACCTATTTAGATGTGGGTCACTAGGTGGCAAAATGGAAAGAAAACCAAATGTGGGAGATGATAGGAGCAGCTGATAAACAATTATTTTGGGATTTCTCCTTTTAAATAGAGTCTGAAAGAGAGGGATTTTATAATAAATGCTGGTTTATATCCCAGAGCCAGCAATGAGATCAGAACCAAGAGGCTATGGCTGTTAACTTAGAGCTGAACTAAGAACCACCTTTCTATCAGCAATGACTGTATCATGTCAACTCACAGGATTAGAACCACAGAGCAATGAATCTGACTCCCTCATTTTATAGATTGGAAATTGAAGTCCCAACAGGGGACACAGCTGGGATTCAAACTCACAACTCTAGGCTCAGAGGTCTCTGCTCCAGTGTGCTGCCTTCTGCTACCCACCTCCTTTTCAGCTGCAGCTCTTCACCACTGAGTGCATTGACATGTTGGAGCCTAATGCTTTATAATCCTCTCTGTTTACTGCAGCAAAACAAGGAAAAGACATATCTTTCTTCTCCCAGAACATCGGGCACAAGATCATGCCCAGATGCCATGGTTAATTACAGTTAAAATGTAATGCCACGAGAACGGATTGCACTAGACGGGAGAGGAGATTGAAGAGTTCACGGGTACTAAAGAGAATAAAATTTCTGATCCCGCTTGAAGGATAGGTTAGCTTCGCACAGCTCTTAGCATATATGTTACATAGTGACATTTCTACAAAGCCTCAGATTTCATTCTAACCAACCCATTTGGTAATAGTGGGGAAGAGACTGCCTAGCCTGAAATAATTGAGAAAAGACATTTAAAAGGTGTAATTTAAATATGAATGAAAGCAGGTTTCAGGGAGCATATCAGCTCTGCACTCCCAGGGACTTTAAACTCGGCTTACTGTACAGGCCAAGTGTCTACCTGCAGAATTTTTTTGGACACTTGGAACCGGAAAGTGCTGTGTAGTACCACAGGGTTTGCCCAGACCAAGTATTCCAGCTCAGGCATTAAAACCATGCCCGGGGTGGCGAAGGCAAACCAGGAGATCATTTTTATTGACACCAGGCAGTTAACAATCTCAAACTAAATCACCAAAGAAAGAAAGTTCGTTTTGGAACTCTCCCACATTTTCCAGACTTCTTCCCTCTTCTGGAATACCCTACCTCTCCTCACCCAAGTATCTAGAGCCCTAAGGCCTCTACCATGCCAGTCAAAGGTATTCCGCCTTTCACCTAATCCTACCTCTTCTAGACTTACCCTATCCCAAAGTGTACCAAAAACGTTTTCTTGCTGCTTTCACTGCAGGAGATCTCAAGCGAGATTATCTGATTCAAAGAATTTAAAACAGGGTGAAATCACTGAGAACCTCTATCAGCTTGTTTTTCCTAACCCCAAGAACTTACATTTTAAAAGGTCTGTTACCTTATCCTAAGGGAAATCTTTTAATATGTGGAAAAGTTATTTTTGAGCTGAGGCCCTAGGCTTCTTGAGCACTACCTACTTCCAACACTAGTCCTGACTAGGGTACACTAAATGGTTGATTTCCATTTCCATTTCTATTCTCCTGGAATATCTTGTTTCTTTTACTCCACCTCAACTGGATTGTCTTCTCATTCTTAAAAGAGGTCTACAAGAAAGCTGACAGTTAACCCTTTCTGGGTCTGGACTTGTGCTGAACACAAGTATTCTTTACTCCTTCCTTCCCACAACTCCCTGAGGGAGCTTTATCATGGTTCCCATTTTAGAGAAAATAGGCTTGAAGGGGTTAAGTAATTTGCCCAAGGTCATGATGAGGAGCACAGCTGTGAGTCAAATGCATTTTCAGCCACTGCATCTGATGGAAGACTCAGAAGGCTCACATCTGAATTGTAGCTTCGCCACTGAGGAAAGATGATAAACTAACAGTCTTAATCTTTCTAAAACTCCTTCCTTAACTGTGAAATAGGGAGATAACAGTAGTATCATGCTGGGCTAAGGTGAGAATTAAATGCAAAATCAATTTATACAATTATACCAAGTTTGTGGGGTTATTTCTGGGTGATAAAAGTATGGTGCCTATTATTAAAAAAAAAAAAAAATCACCTCCCCTGAAGGGAATTTTATTTCAGAGTATATGTGAATTCTACAAAAGATGGACTTGTAATAGATGATAGTAAACTGGGACCCTTTCTGTCTTGTTCTTCACTCATGCTCTCAACAAATTCTGTTAAATAAATAAATGATTGACTTCTGCTTGGAAAACAGAGAAGGAACATGGCAGGTGAAGGAAGAAGGCTTTGTTAATTGAAAAATTGTTGGCTGGGCCCGGTGGCTCACACCTGTAATCCCAGCACTTCGGGAGGCCGAGACAGGCAGATCACGAGGTCAAGAGATTGAGACCATCCTGGCCAACCTGGTAAAAAACCCCATCTCTAATAAAAAAAAAAAGTACAAAAACTAGCTGGGCTTGGTGGCACACACCTGTAATCCTAGCTACTCGGGAGGCTGAGGCAGGAAAATTGCGTGAACCCAGGAGGTGGAGGTTGCAGTGAGCCGAGATCATGCCACTGCACTCTATCCTGGCAACAGAGCGAGACTCCACCTCAAAAAAGAAAAGAAAAGAAAAGAAAAATTGTCACTGGTATGAGTTTTACATGTGACGATCAAGCCCTATGGAGCTAAGTAGTAGCAAGATATATTTAGACATCATGCTAAAATGAATGAAATCTTGTATTAGATTTAAATAGGTCAATCAAATTTTTAAGATTTTTTACTTAAAGACCTATTCAGCAACATTTAGGCTTGCTGGTGCTACCTTAATCCTACTTGAACTTTTGTACCCCATCTCCCAGATATTTGCAAGTCTTTTTAAAATTGGCCTTGTGGAGAGTATATTTGTTTAGTCCAGTTTCTTTCCCTGCCCCCACCTCCATTTTCTCTTTGCAGTTTTCGCCCTCCCCTCTTGTACCTGGCATGTTTCCCAAGAAGTGCTTCAGTTGCAAAGAAGGAAAATACTGACAGTGCATAATTTAAATGAGAGAGATGTGCCATGCCACATTTTCATTAAAATTACAGAAAAATCCAAGCTGTGTAGAGTTTAAGGGAGATCAGAATAGAGTCCAAAGTGCTATCATTACATTTTGTAGTGTTTTTTTAGCTCAATAAAGCAGCTGTCCTATATTTGCAAAATAGCTTGGAAATTGTTGGTCGTAGAAAAGGAAAGATGCACACTGGGTTTTTTCTTTCTTCATTTCAGTTTACATTTTCTACTAGTTACAAGAATTAGAAAAAAAAATCAAAATGTATGATTCCTATCATCTCTAATAGCATTTAAGTATCAAACCAAGAATATGTTGAAAAGAGTTTCTAAAAGTAGATTGGGACACAGTCTTGCTAACAAACCAAGAAATTCTTACTCACAGATCAAATACTGCACTGGTTGAGAAGTGTAATAAAACAATGGCACTTGCTTATAATGGTCTTTCAGTAAGCAAAATTTTCTGCGAACGTACACAAAGCAACCAAATTAAAATGTTATTCTTGAAAAAATGACCTGTAACAAATGTGGAGAATAACGAATGCCAAAACAATACTATTTTTCTCAGTAATTGTAGGGTTTCACCATTCTTGAACTCAATCATCCTTTAGACCTAGAGGAGGTTCATTATACGTATATGGCATCAGTTCATTATATTTTGGTATAAGTTAGAATAACAGAATCCTCCTGTCAACCAGGAGATTTTGTTCGTTTGTTTGTTTTTAGAGATAGGGTCTTGCTCCATCACTTAGGCCTATGTGCAAGTGGTGCAATCATAGTTCATTGTAACCTCCAACTCCTGGGTTCAAGCAATCCTTCTGCATAGCTAGGAATAGAGGCACACGCCACAGCACGCAGCTATTTATTATTATTATTATTATTATTTTGTAGGGACAGGGGTCTCACCATGTTATCCTGGCCTCAAGTGAACCTCACACCTCGGCCTCCCAAAATGTTGGGATTACAGGTGTGAGCCACCACACCCTGGCCCAGCTGAGATTTTCATCTCAGTAGTTAATAACTTTTCTCTACATGGCTAATGCCCATTTTGTTATACTACCTTAGAATCTAGACCCAATAATCCATATCAAATATTACAAATGATCTTTGCTATTTGAGAATCCAATAAAAAACCAGCAAGACTATTTAGCAATTTCAGAGAAAACTAACTTAAAAGCTAACTTGTTTCAATTGTTCTCCAAATAAACTACATTTCTATGGTTTCCCAAATGAAAATATTTAATTCTATATCTCTGAACACAACATCCTTATAAGTGTAAGTTAATTTTCAGCTTTGTCAGTAAGTGGGATTTTTACTTTAACATAGACCTAGAACTTTCATTCCACCAAATCACCCTATGTGTTGTTTCTATTTTTTCACTTTTAATGATATATTTAATTATATAAATAACACATGAACAATTAATGTAAAAAGAATAAACAATATAGAATACCGAATAGAAATAAAAATCCATTTGTGCCTACATTTCATATATAACTAATGTCATTAGTTATTTGTTGATGCTTCCAGACCTTTTAGTTTTTAGTTTAAAAATATACAAACCATATAATGTTAGTGTTTTTATTTGGTTTCTCAAATAAGGTCATAGTAACAACTTTCTTTTCTTTTTAAAAATGTCAACTTTTTATTGTTAATGCAGCACAAATCAGAAACTATATAACACAAATATGCAACTTAATGAATTTACCATAGTATACTATTGACATCACAGGGCACCCTACAAGCTTCCAGATGCCCTCTTCCAATCAAAGCCCTCTCCCTCTCCCCAGAGTGAGGGGCTGATTTATTACTTAATGGACATCCTTGAATAATATGGTTTAGTTTTGCCAGTTTTGAATGTTTAAGTCTCTTTAAATCATATTCCCCTTCCAGCTCTTTCTCATTTTTTTATCATTGTAATTTGTTAATTAAAGTGAATCATTTGATCATTTGTCCTGAACAGATCCCACAGTCTAGATTTTATTAATTGCATTCCCTTGGTGTTATCTAACATATTCCTCTGGTCTCTGTAACTCCTGTAAATTGGTAGTTAATCTAGAGGCTTATTCAAATACAATGTCAAGTATACATATATACATATATATTCAAAACACTTTATAAGCAGTAGGGTATTTTTCATCAAGATGTTGTCTCTTGCAACTTACTTTTTTACCTAATGTATTTTGGAGATTCCTCCTCGATTACTCAGTACATATAGGTTTATCTTAATTCTGTATTCCACAGAACGATGTACCATAATTTCTGTATCTTTCCCTTTCTGATAAACTTTTAGGGTTTTTTTTCACCTTTATCAACAATGTTACATTGAACATTCTTACACAGAGACCTTAGTGCATACAAGTGAGAGTTTTGCAGGACAATTACATCTTCAGTCCTTTTTCTCCTGTGTATACCATCAAGAGATCCTGAAAAGGTGAGAATTTCATTCATGGAAGAAACAATAGATCATTTTGTTCAGTGAAATGTGTTTAGGCTGCTCCCCAACACTGGAAAGGGACCTAAGGTATAGCAGCAATATCCACAATGGGGTACATATCTACCAGAGGGTAATCAAAAACATCCATTGGTGCATAGGGAAAAAAATAGAATTTCTATTTCTATTCATTATTTTCTATGTGCATCTTTTTTAATGTACAGAAGCGCGTGAAAAGAATTTGTAAATACATGTGTGTATGCTTGAAATATTTAATCAATAGGGATGTTCTGAGAAAAAAAATTTAGATACTGTTGCTATATACATATTTGTTATGTAGAGCTCAGATCCTGAAAAGATGATTGCCTGCTACATATCTCCACCTAAATGACTTGTCATCATCTCAAACTCTACCTGTAAAAAAATGCAATCTGCAATTCCCCCCCTCTCCAAGGTTCAGCTTCTTTCTTTCTTTCTTTCTTTTTTATTGAGACAGAGTCTTATTCTGTCACCCAGGCTGGGGTACAGTGGAAAGTGGTGTGATCTGGGCTCACTACAACCTCCACCTCCCAGGTTCAAGCAATTCTCCTGCCTCAGCCTCCCAAGTAGCTGGGACTACAGGCGCGTGCCACCACGCCCAGTTAATTTTTGTATTTTTAGTAGAGATGGGATTTCACCATGTTGGCCAGGCTAGTATCGAACTTCTGACCTCAGGTAATCCATCCACCTTGGCCTCCCAATATGTTGGGATGACAGGTGTGAGCCACTGTGCCCAGCCTCAGCTTCTTTCTTGATGCCTTTGTTTCCATTAATGACATCAGCAGTGTTCTCTCAGTCACCCAGCCTCGAAACCTTGAGTCATCTTTTGTTTGTTCCACCTTCCATGTCAGTCTTTACAAGAGCTTTTACATCTATGCTTCAGCCTTTCCATTGCCACCTCCCTTATTCAATCCCATTTAATGACTGTTACAGTGAAGATCTAATTGGTCTCCACTGATTCTCTCTCTTTTTAAGCCCATGCCTCCTAAAAGATGAATCTTTCTAAATTAAGCCTCTTATCACACTACAAATTTGTTGCAATCCTGCATATAATTGTGAGCTGCCAACTGAAAAATGTCAAAACTACTCCTAAGTATTCAAGAGCCTTCCTGCTTTGGCTTCAAACTCTTCCTCTGCCTCATCATCCTCTGCCTTTTTTATGCTAATATTTATTCAATTGAGTCCTTCCTCTGTACCTAACACTAGGTTAGGCATATTGCAGGTGTTAGCTCAGTTTTTAACTCTCACTGTAGTCTAAGTCTATGAAGTAGATGGCTGAATTTCATTATAATGGATTTCTGAAACCAGAATGCCTGGATTTCAATCCCTGTCTTGCCAATGCTATGACAAGTGATTTGTTGGACAGGTCTGTCTGTTAATGTCTCTTGCCTCAGTCTCCTCACCTGCAAAATTGCTCAATAAATGTTACTCTGCTCATTCTGGTTTTGCTTTGTTTTGTTTGAGATGGAGTCTCACTCTGTCACCCAGGCTGGAGTGCAGTGGCATGATCTCAGCTCACTGCAACCTCCACCTCCCGGGTTCAAGCCATTCTCCTGCTTCAACCTCCCAAGTGGCCAGGACTACAGGCTCCCACCACCACACCCAGCTAATTTTTTTTTTGTATTTTTAGTAGAGACAGATTTTTACCGAGTTAGCCAGGATGATCTCGATCTCCTGACCTCGTGATCCGCCCGCATTGGCCTCTCAGAGCGCTAGGATTATAGGTGTGACCCACTGTGCCCGGCTTCATTCTGTATTTTTAATATTACTAGTAACACCTCCATTTTCCAGAAAAAGACACTGAAGCTCATAAAGGCTAAGTCAATTGCCCCTGTTCACACAACTAGTGAGTGTGGGAATAGGAATTCAAACCCACATATGTCAGATTCCAAAACCCACATTCTAAAAACAGTCTTTTACAGGCTCCAGTTTCCTGTTCCATCTCTCCTACTTTCTACACGCATCCTCAAAGTTCCAGTTAAGTCAAGTTACTGACAGTTCTCCAAGGTACTTCAGACTCATTTCTTTTCTTTCTTTTCTGCTTTTACATATTTTACCTTTCTTCCTGAAACATTTCCACTTAACATGCCTTTCATTTCTCTCCTTCCTCTCAAGGGTGATCTCAGCCTCTTGAAATTCTACCCATTCCTATGAGAAGCTATCTTCTTTGTGAAACCATCCTTGATCTTCTTTTTCCCTCTTCCATGAAACCATCGGCTGTGATCTCTCTCTGCCCAAATGGACATATACTGTATGGCTATTATGTGTGTGTGTGCTTTTACTGCAGATATTTGTGCCATCTGCAGTAAAAACCAGGAGGACATTATATTTGAAAGTCCCCCAGAGATCATCTTGTCTAATGACTGTTTTCAGAGCCCCAAGGTTCAAAGGTTCACGACTGCCAGAGGCATTTGGGAAAGGCTGAATGGGTGAATCTGTGTCCTTCTCATATGTACCCACACTCCTTCAGAAAGAGTATACCCTTTTTACCTCTTTTGTATATTGGAGTAAATGTCTAAACACATTCCCATGATACGTTATTGTCTTCTGTCTCCCACTGGATCTCTAATACTTTGTGCGAGGAGAGAGTCTTATGGAGAGGATGTCTCCTGCAATAACTACCTTATGGACTTCAGAGTAGCTGCTTATTCCAGGCAGGTTCTTGTGCTCAGCACTTTAACATACCCTGTCTCAAATATCTAACCTCTAACCTCTCAACAGTCCTGTGTAGTAGGCAACCTCTCCATGTCAAAGATGCCGAATGGAGACCTACTTCACTGAAGTTAAGAAGTCTGCCCAAGTTCATATAGGTCGTGAGTGACAGAAGTATAATTCACACCTAGATGTGATTGGCTCAGATTCTGAAGTATGGATAGACCAAGATTCAAATTTTTGCCCACCACTAACTAGCTCTGTGGTCTGGGAAGTTATTTAATCTTCCTGAATCTTGCCTTTATAAGGGTGACAGTCACATTTCTAAACATTGTCCTTAGGATTAGACACTATGTGCCAGATGTGTGACTTTCAGTCAACGTTGGCTAATGTCATTTTCACTCTCCTAACACATTTTCCCAAGAAAACTCTAGGTATCTTAACCTGTGAATTTTCTTCAGCAACAGGTACTAAAAAGCAGCATCCTGAGATATTCTGTCACTTAGCCTATATGATTTTAAAAATATTCAGGGTCAGGCATGATGGCTTATGCCAATAATACAAGCACTTTGGGAGACTGAGACGGGTGGATTGCTTGAGCCCAGGAGTTTGAGAACAGCCTAGGCAACATGGCAAAACCCTGTCTCTACAAAAAATACAAAAATTAGCTGGGTGTGGTGGCACATGCCTGTGGTTCCAGCTACTCAGAAGGCTGAGGTGGGAGGATCACCTGAGCCTGGGAGGTCGAGGCTATCATGAGTCATGATTGTGCCACTCCACGCCAGCCTGGGTGATGGAGTGAGACCCTGTCTCAAAAAAAAAAAAAAAAAAAAAAAAAAAAATCAGAAAGCCATGCAATTTATATCAGGGAAAGATGACAATTCAGGGCTCCAATATGAGCCAGTAATAGAACAAGTTTGATTTCATAGCTTGGTGCTATGGTCTAAATGTTTGTGTACTTCCAAAACTCATATACTAAAACCTCATCCCTAATGTGATCAATTAAGAGGTGGGGCTTTGGGGAGTCAATTAAGTCATAAAAGGGGAGACCTCATGAATGGGATTAGTGCCCTTATAAAAGAGGTCTGAGGGAGTTTGTTTGCTCATCCCTTTGGCCTTGTATGGACAAAAAAATAGCACCATCATGAAGCAGAAAGTGAGCCCTCACCAGACACCAAATCTGATAGCAATTTGATCTTGGACTTTGCAGCCTCCAGAACTGTGAGAAAGGAATTTCTGTTGTTTATAAATTACCCAGTCTAAGATATTTTGTTATAGCAGCCCAAACAAACTAAGACACATTGCATGTACTAATGAAGGCATTCTCTCATGGTTAAAATATCCTAAGAGAAGTAGCACTTCTGCTCCCTTCCCACTGAGCCCCTTGGCCCACAGATCTCACTTCTCCTGCCAGGAGAAACAGAGTCAATTACAAGAGGGGTGTGTGTGTGTGTGTATATGTAGTTTTTAGAAGTATTACTATGGAAAATACCCCATTAATATTCTGCATGCAGTCTTAAGAAACCCTGATGTCATTTTTCTATTTGTGTACCTTTCTTTGGTAAGTGGGCAAGCTGTTTTGTGAGTATAACCAGAAACTACAGGATACATCAAGAAATGAAATTTATTTTAAAAAATGACATAAAGCCTATTATAACTATTATATCTTTTGTAACCCTATTACCACATATTATTTTCAATCATAGAACTTTTTTGTTCTTATTTTACTGTTATAAGGACATGTAAATTACTTATAAAGCATAAAAATAAAAAGGATGGCAAGTCAAAAGGCTTATGTGCCACTGGAGGAATATTGTTGATTGGTTCACTGCCATATAGTTTTACCATATATGATGTAGTCCATTCATTGGTATCTAGTCATGTCTTATTGTTTATCTGTATACATAAACATTAGCTTTCTTTTTTTTTTTTGGTTGGGTGGGGGATGTAGTCTTGCTCTGTTGCCCAAGGTGGAGTGCAGTGGCACAATCTCGGCTCACTGCAACCTCTGCCTCCCGGGCTCAAGTGATTCTCCTGCCTCAGCCTCCCAAGTAGCTGGGATTACAGGCACGCACCACTGTGCTCAGCTAATTTTGTATTTTCAGTAGAGACTGGATTTCACCATGTTGCCCGGGCTGGTCTTGAACTCCTGACCTCAGGTGATCCACCTGCCTCAGCCTCCCAAACTGTTGGGATTACAGGTGTGAGCCACCGCACATGGCCACATTGTCTTCTATTTAAAAAATGGTTTTATTTTTATAGACTTAGGGGAATAAGTGTACTTTTGTTAAACAGATATATTACACAGTGATGAAATCTGGGCTTTAGGTACACCCATCACCCAAATAGTATACATTGTACCCAACAGGTAATTTCTTATCCCTCATTCCCCTCCCACCTTCCCCACTTCTGAGTCTCCACTGTCCATTATTCCATTCTCTGTGTCCATGTGTACATATTATTTAACTCCCTCTTACAAGTGAGAACATGCAGTATTTGACTTTCTGAGTTATATTGTCTATTTTTAATTCCTACTGTTAATATGCAACTAGCTCTATTGAATGCCTGCTAGTTACTATTTCTTTTTTGAGATGAAGTCTCACTCTTGTCCCCCAGGCTGGAGTGTGATGGCACAATCTCAGCTCAGCAACCTCTGCCTCCTGGGTTCAAGTGAGTCTCCTGCCTCAGTCTCCCGAGTAGCTGGGATTACAGGTGCCCGACAACATGCCCAGCTAAATTTTGTATTTTTAGTAGAGATGGGGTTTCATCATGTTGACAAAGCTGGTCTCAAACTCCTGACCTCAGGTGATCCACCCGCCTCGGCCTCCCAAAGTGTTGGGTTTACAGGCGTGAGCCACCGCGCCCGGCCTTTTTTTTTGTTTTTGTTTTTTTGAGACACAGTCTCGTCCTGTCATCCAGGCTGGAGTGCAATAGCGCAATCTCGGCTCACTGCAACCTCCACCTCCTCGGTTCAAGCGATTCTTCTGTCTTAGCTTCTCAAGTAAGTGGGATTACAGGCATGCACCATCATGGTGGCCGATTTTTTGTATTTTTAGTAGAGACAGGGTTTCACTACGTTGGCCAAACTGGTCTCGAAATCTTCACCTCAAGTGATCCACCTGCCTTGGCCTTCCAGAGCGCTGGGGATTACAGGTGTGAGCCACCATGCCTGGCCCTAGTTACATTTTTGAGGAAGCAGTAATGGATATTTGTTGCGCCTGTCCCCCAAAGAGCAAACCAATGGGAATGAAAGGATAAACCCAGAGGGGAATTATTCTGAAAGTTAGTTTAGTATAAGGCTTCTTTCCTGTCTAAGTTTTCCCTCCAGTTCTTATCTGAAAACCCAGTCAAAATAATCAGTTGCTTCTAACAGCCTTCCCAGAGAACACATTCATTTAAAAAATGGATTGACTACAGGATGTGTAACATTGATGACACTAGAACATTGTCATATTGTGCAAAGACACTTAATAAGTATCAGTTCATGATTGCTTAATGGCTCATAGATGGCTGTTAACATGTCACCATTACCTTCTTTATCACATTTTCTTTCAGTGCATCCAACTGGTATACCACATTCTCATCAAATGCCCTGTAACTGAATTTAACATAGTCTAATGTATTATCAAAAATATTTCTAAATTATTCTATTTTTTGGCATTAAGTAGTGAGCTGTGATTCAATGTTTATTGAAAAAACAGAGTTTCATAGATAATGAAATGTTTGTGTGTGCAAAAGCACATTTTGCAAAGAAAACCATTATTTCAATACACAAATATTTTCGGAATCTATCACCCTCCCCACCCGAAATACCAAATATGATCACTACTAATGATTTTCATATTGATTTTTGCCCTTTTGACAATCTATCACCAATACCACATGGCCATGTTTTCTTCCCTTCAAGCAGAGGTTCCAGTAATGAACTGGGTATATTCTAAGAATTCGGCTTTAAACTTTCCTTTTCTAAATATGCCTGTTTAAAGCTGTGGAAAATAGACCCAGAGGTCTAAGGGGACAGATGACAAAAGTACACTTCTTAAGTTTACAGTGGTTTGATGGGTTCAATTTGTTTTAGCACTCTAAAAAGTAATAATGTGCTGTCTTTTGTATATTAGATCTGCCATCAGTTGCTTGTTTTCCAAACTGTTAATAGGTTGTACTGAGTAATCTGCACTCTCTTTGTGACCCAAGACAACTCACGGAGGCTGGAGGCACAATCTGTGACTCTGAGGCAGTTTTTCTCTGTATAAAGCTAATAAAACCAGCAACCTTACCCTTATTAGTGCTGTCCTCTCACCAACTGACCTAACACCTCCAAAAGTAAATAGATGATTTGCACAGAGTCACATCCACATTCAATCTCCAAACCAGTTCTTCCTGTGACACAGTAGAAAGGCATCCTATGGTGAAAATTTATAGAACTTTTAGTAGTTCTTAAAAGCTTCCTTTTCTAGGTTTTAGTGGTTTTCCTTTTTCAAAGGGGACCTTTGAAAAAGATCAAACAAAAAAAATTTAAAAGAAAACAGAACCTGGCAAAGACCAAATTAGAGATTGTTAATATTCACATAGAGATATCTTATTCTATTTCTCTAAATTGTGATAAACATTAATGAATTTGATCAAAAATATGTTTTGAGTACCTACTTTAGGTCAAACAGTGTGCAATTATATGACAGATAAAGCATAGTTTGGTCTTGCAAGGCATACAATCTACTAAGAAACATAGAAAATATTTAACTGTTAGAGGAGAGTTCAGGGTGAAGTGGACTTTGGGAAGGATTTCTGAAATTCTTAGCAAATCATCAAGGGCTGAAAGTTGCCCAGTCAGAAGGACTTTCCTTTCCTTTTATTAACAAATTTTTCTTTTCATTATTTTAACTATTAATACTGTGTTTAATTCTATGCTAAGACTTTTTACATCTCCTCTTTTACCTTCTTTATTGCTATAAAGATTTAGGAAAGAAAATGTTCAAATTTAAATATCTTAGGTGTTTTAAAGTATTTCCATAAGCATTTTTTTATTAATCTTTTTTATGTCCCTAAGGAAATTAACAAGTGATACCATCACCTTTGTAGCAATGAGAAAATGAAGGCAGAAAGAAGTTAAGTCCAATTTGTTAGTAGCATTACAGCCAAAGCAATATTCCAGATGCCTTGATTCAAACCTTATGCATCTTACTTTTTAATCATTACATGTTTCTGGTTGCTCAGGACATTGTATTAGTGTAACAACTTTAGATTATCAAAACTTATAGAAAAATAAAGGTGGGGATGGTTAATGGGCACCATGTTGGGCAGGTTGGTCTCAAACTCCTGACCTCCAGTGATCCACCCACCTTGGCCTCCCAAAGTGCTGGGATTACAGGTGTGAGCCATGACACCCATCCACATTCTTTTTTTTTTTTTTTTTTAGACAAAATCTCACTCTGTCACCCAGGCTAGAGTGCAGTGGCCCCATTTTGGCTCACTGCAACCTCTGCCTCCCAGGTTCCAGTGATTCTCCTGCCTCGGCCTCTCGAGTAGCTGGGATTACAGGCACCCACCACAGCACTCGGCTAATTTTTTTATATTTTTAGTAGAGAAGGGGTTTCACCATTTGGCCAGGCTGGTCTTGAACTCCTGACCTCCTTATCCACCCACCTCGGCCTCCCAAAGTGCAGGGATTACAGGCGTGAGCCACCATGTCCAACCTCATTCATTCTTTTTAACTATTTTTTTTGTGTGTGCCCATTAACCATCCCCATCTTCCGCACAGCTTAAACGTTTTTCAAGTAATGGTGGTGTTGAGGTTCAGAAAGCCATGCCCCAGAGACTGCCACTTTGACATGCTGAGAGGCCTTACAAACTGCCTTAGAATCGAGGTACCTAAACATTATCTTGTTCCCCGACCCCTCCCTGCCACCCCCACTATTCCCCCTGCCACTCCCCCCACCACTGTAAGGAGCACAGGGAGGGAATCTGGAATTTCCTTATCTGACCAAGAAAACTTCTTTCCAAGAGAAATGCAATTGTCTCATCAAATAACCAGTAAAGATCAACTTACAAGCAGAGAGGAGACTAGGAGTCTTCACCACACCCAGACAGACTTTCCTTCTCTTTTTCTGAGGGTAGCACCAGACACTGTCTGCATAAGACAACCTTTGTTCTTAGACAGCTCCATCCCTCACCTACACCTCCCGGATCCATATATCTCTCCCCTACGAATAGAGTAGTTAAGCTTTTATCAGCTGGCCCTTCTTTGAGTTCATATTTTGTATGACTCTCGGGAATGTTTGTGCTAGTTTTAATGAATTTTGGATGCCTTTTCTCCTGTTAATCTTCCTGAGGTTAGCTGATTTTCAGCCAACCTTCAGAGTGCAAAAAGGAAGTTTTCCTTGCCCCCTGAAGTGGCAAAATTACTTCCATGTCATTTGGTAAGAGTGTGCTGGTCCAGTTCTTCTTAACCAATCATTGTAATTTGGTCATTTTGTTAGGTTAGGCCTGATTGATTACAAGAGGGAACGAGCAGGTGGTGACCACTGTGGCCATTTGGTCTTGCTATTAAATCTCCCATTTGCAGGGTGCAGACATTTGCTGGCCATGCTAATCATTAAAGTCATGTTTAGTAGCATGATAATGGAAGAGAATATGCCCTTCAAGAACTGGCTCCTTGTTCTCACAGTACTTCTTGCATATGATTTGTAGACTTTTTTCAAGTATGGTAAATAGATATGGTGGATAAAGGCTGTTTAGTATGGTTTATACTTTTGAGGGGGAAGGATGTCCATTTTTGCTTTAGGTTTATCATGTGTTTACAAAGCTAGAAAGACCGTTGGTAAACTGTATATCCTGCTGCCCTCTGGTACACTACAGGTTATAAAATATCTCAGCTGTCAGTTGCTTTTTTGTTTTTATACTTTCTACATACTATTTCTTTTTAAATTTTTATTTCTAAATTATCCAGATCTGGAAAATCTTTGTATCTTCCGTGCCCAACACAAAGCCTTATAACTAATTCTCAAAGAAATATTGATCAAATAAACAGATGAAAAGACAAGTATTTTCTGTATCTTTACATACATCTCAGACATCTAGAATATAGTAAGGTAAACAACATCCTAGATTTATAATAAGAATATTTTTCTACATTCTCATAATTCAAGGGCATGTTAAGATCTGTGTGCATGTGGACACCCCCTCAGAAAAGCAATTTTAAAAAGCTCAAGTAGAGAAACCCATAATTTTACTTTAGTTTCACTATAATAGTGTTGATGTGCTTCCTTCTGAAACAATCAGTGGCATTTCCTTAAAAAAAAACAGCATGCAGTGATTGGAATATGCATTCCACGAATGGTACTAAACCTTTTTGTGAATCAAATTCTTTCAATTCTCAAGAGTTTCCCTACCCAGGCACAGATTCAAGAAATTTCTTTGATTGCCTTGCTTACCAGAGAGTGATTCAGAAAGAACACACACTGAAGTTTCCAAAATCTGAAAAGCTATCTGAGGGCAAAGATAATTGAGACAATTTAAGAAACTATTTTTATTTTAGTCTCAAATGATATAGCATTGCAATATTATTTTCTTCTTTCTGTCCCTCTATAGTCCTAGAATATCCGAAAATACTCTGTCTTTGCTTAAAATAATCTTATTTGGATATTATATATATCTGGGTAGAATTTTAGACTGAAACTGACTTAATACGTGTGTGTTTTGGTCATATTCATTTATTTTTTATGTATTTATTGAGTTACTATGCTGTGTCCAGGTACTGAACTTGAGGCTAAGAATACAATAAACAATGAATCTGACATTGTCCCTCCCCAAGAGGATCTCATAGTCAGAGGAGGCAGACATGTAAAGAAATAATTAAAATAAATACTAGATTGGTCAGACAATAAGCAAGTGCTGATCAAGGCACAGCGATGGCAGAGAGAAGAAAGTGACTCATAATGAACTCTGCATGGCATTTTCAAAAAAATCTTCAAAGACAGATGGATAAGCTGATTCTTTAGAATTAGTAGAGTTTGCCAAGTAAACATGTTTATGAAGACCATTCAAGGTAGAGAACATGCAAATATACATGATACAAAGAGCATAAGTACCTGGAAATCACAGAGGAAGTGTCCTGATATCAGTTGTATTTTCCTTTAAAAATTAGTATCTTATGTGGTTTCTATGTATATAAACATCTGTTCCTTTTTGGCCATTCTCTTTAAATAAACTAATATCTAAACTGAGATACATTTCATTTCTTTATTAAGCAATATAGGCAATAAATTCTCATGAAGGTATTACTAATCCCAACTCCAATTTTAAATGTCATTTATCATACAATTACATGTTGTCACTGGAATGAATATTCAGAGTTGACATTGGGTCTCATACCTCTGTGGCTCTACATCTGGGAAATGGAAGTTAATATTCCTGTTGAGAAGCATGTTAGGTAAATGTTATATTATCCCTATATGAGTACCTATAGATGTTATAATTCATAAATCTCTGAGAGAGAGACTATATCTAGAAGCCTCCAATATTAACAGCAATGCAGGTCACCCTCTACATGGAGATGTTCAAGGTACCTTCCATTTCTAGGATACTATGACTGTAACAAATTCCTTTACGAACCTTCAGAGAATGATGTTTATGTCAATAACCTCTAGGATTCTCTCTGACACTCTGGGTGGTTCCGTGTAATTCTCCACATGCTGCATCATAACTGCTGATCTGAAAGAAAAGTGTTCTCGTGAATGATCTCAACTGTTAGGTCATGTGTCTTCTTCCAATCAGAAAATAAAGTTCCTTCTCTAAAGCTGAATAGCTGGACTAAGGCAAAATTGTGGAAAATCCTTTGTAAACAATCAAACAAATAAATAAGCAAGCACAATCTAGTAAAGCTCCTCCCCTGCCAAAATGTCATGTGTCCCTTTACATCAATTTTTAAATAGACTCTTAAGGAAAAGAAATGCTACTGCATGTCACAACATCTGTTTAAGTGCATTTATTTCCAACAGAAACAATAAAGTAACTCCATGTGGTCCATAGATTACTGAAAGAGACCAAATTGCTCAAACGATACAGTACCATAAACAGACATTTGTAAAGGTTTGTCAACTCCAATGAAGTGGTTTCTGTGGACTCTGCACTTTTCCATGCCCCTCTGTATTTCCTCACTCCTGCTGAAAATAAATAAATACAAGGAGGATGCTGCTAAAATGATGAAACCTTAATATAACCTTTTCAGCCAGAGATAGAAACATATTGATTGGTAACTGCTGAAGGACATCATCAAACTCTCAATGTTTGATTTCATTTCTTCTTCTCTTATTAATGTATTTATTTATTATTGGGTTGCCCACAGGCATCTCTGTACTGACTGCCCCTGCTAGTTCAACTATTAAAGAATTTCTCTCTCTAAGGAGGCCTGATGTAAACATGATAATCTGTTTGGCGGCTCCTATGATGGCCCATGAATAAAACATATGACAACCAGGTTAGAGTTGAAACAGTTCACTGTTTGTTACCAAATAGAATGTTTGGAAGCTCCTGGAAAGCCTCAGCATGGTTAATCTCAGAAGTCTGGAATCTCATTCCTGGCTCAAACTGACCCACAAGAGCTGTGACTAACCGTTCGCCTTATGGTCAACCACGTTATAATAACTTATTAAACAGAAGCTAATGCTAGGGATCGGATTTGAACAATTCTCCTCTAATGATGGCAGAAAGTAAGTCTCTGCTTTTAGAAGGTGTACATTGTGTCCTTGAAAACAAAAGAAAATGTTCAGTAGGTGAGATCTGGAAAGTGGAAGAGTTAGAAAGTGGTCACATCTATTATATTTAATAGTGCACACACTGAATTCAAAATGCAAAATTACCTACTTGGTTCTTTATAATATTACAAAAAAGCAATTGCATATTTTTGCCTCTGATTACCTGTTGAGACCAACACGAATTTATAACTCTAACAAAAGAAAGGGTGTGCTAAATAATCCCTATATTGGTAAATCAAAGAAGCAAAACCTGTCCCTGGTTAGGTGGATGTTGTTGGGCCTAAAATCAGACAGGAGTTATTTAATGTGACCCTTCCCACACAACAAGAGAACAATTGTTATAATTCATGTTTGTTTTCAAAAGCACAGTCATTAAAAAACTGCTTTTAACACTTCTTTTCCTGAAAATCTCTCCCTTTGTACATTGGCTTTGTCCATTAATCCTCTAATTATGGTCCTGAATATATTTAATTTTTGATCTTCTATAGAAGGAGCCATAAAATGAACATCTTATATAAACACAGTTTTATAGTACTACATAACAGCTATTGGCTAAAGAACTTAACTGGGAATGTCTTTCGTCTGTCAACAATTTCTCTTTATCACCTCTGACATACTTTGTACTTTTTACCTTGTTGTCATTATTCCCTATTTCAGTGAAAAAAAGATGTAATTCTGGATACTAACACCATTTGAAAAATTAAAATATATTTTTTGCATTTCTAGTATAAAGTAAGCATAAAAATTAAAAGAAATAAAGTGAGCATGATTTTGAGAATGTATGTAAGTATTTTTTTTTAATTCAGCATTCTCTAAAGAGCATTGTCAAAATACAGAGGTATAATTAATGTAAAATTATAAGTTAATGTCCAAGACACATCTACTTTTAAAATATTATAAATAATAAAATTTCCATCTACTGCATATTTATAAGATCTATATGACTTATGCATCTCTGTTGTAAGATTTAGATAACTTGATTTAAATATAATGTCTAACTCTCTCAGTGAATCATTATTGAAAAAAAGTGTTGAATTTTTAAACTTTTTGAAATCATTATCAAATCTCTTTTCTAAAAATTATCTTTAAAAATCAAAGCTAAATGCTCCTAATAGAATTTAGTGAGAAACTGTAGTAGCACCTAATTTATTAGCTTCACCACGGAATGAGGTATTTCATATAAGCAAGTTTTCTGACCAGGAGCAGTGGTTCATGCCTATAATCCCAGCACTTTGGGAGGTCAAGGGGGGCAGATCACACACAAGGTAAGGAGTTCGAGACCAGCCTGATCAACATGGTGAAACCTTGTCTGTACTAAAAATATAAAAATTAGTCGGGCCTGGTGGCGCACGCCTGTAATCCCAGCTACTCAGGAGGCTGACGCAGGAGAATCGCTTGAACCTGGGAGGTGGAAGTTACAGTGAGCCGAGATCGCTCCCTTGCACTCCAGACTGTCAACAGAGCAAAACTGTCTCAAAAAAAAGCAAGTTTTCCTGGTTATTACAGCTTGCCCCCTTGTGTATGTTATGAAAATCAAATGTGATAAAGTATAGAAAAGTGTTTTAGATGCAATATAATTATAATTTCACTTGCTTGGTTTTTTGTTTTTGGTGGGATTTTTTTGTATTGTTTTTGTTTTTTTGTGATAGTCTCACTCTGTCACCCAGGCTGGAGTGCAGTGGCGTGATCTCGGCTCACTGCAACCTCTGCTTCTGAGTTCAAGAGATTTTCCTGCCTCAGCCTCCTGAGTAGCTAGGATTACAGGCGTGTGCCACCAGGCCCGGCTAATTTTTTTTTTTTTTTTGTATTTTTAGTAGAGACTGAGTTTCACCATGTTGGCCAGGCTGGTCTCAAACTCCTGACCTCCAGTGACCCACCCACCTCAGCCTCCCAAAGTGTGGGATTACAGGCGTGAGCTACCGCGCCTGGCCCACCTGCTTGTTTCAACTAAGATTGATAACGATCAACACTAACTGTAAGAATCCCAAGTTTGTTACAAAGATACCCTCCTCAATATCTTGCTCCTAATACTAGCACCACATTGTTATGTCCTTCTAGATTTTATCTGTGGTGTTCTGTCTTCTTGCTCTGTGAAACTGCCTGTCAAGCTGGCCTTCTTTATCGCTACCTTATTCTCCTCCCTGCCTTCTCTTTCTAGTTTCAGATGGATTTGTTTATCTATTTTCCCAAATTCCAACAGACACAAGTTGAAATTTGGGAAAATAGATAAACAAATACACCTAAATTACATCTGTAATGTAAATAGGTCTGGGTGAGGATCTATTAAGTTCCTGTAAATTGAGGTGGATATGCTTTTATTATAAGACTTTTAGCCAGCACAGAGGCACACACCTATAGTCCCAGCTACTGGGGAGACTGAGGCGGGAAGATCATTTAGAGCCTAGGAGCTCCATGCTGTAGTGTGTCATGACTGCACAGCACACTGCACTCCAGCCTGGGCAATATAGCAAGACTTCATCTCTAAGAACAAAGACTATGGGAGTATATATTTAGACTACTAAATGTGTATTCATTGAACAAGTATTTATTAAGTACTTACTGTGTTTCAGTCACATAATTAGACAGACATGGTCCTTGTCCTCATGAAGCTTATAATCTACCTGAAGAGACAAACATATTATAAAAGACATGATTACTCAACTATTTAATGAGATTAGATGGGTGCTATGAAGAAAAAATGCAGGATGCTCTAAGAGCATTTAAAAGAGGACACCTGGCTGGGCGCGGTGGCTCACGCCTGTAATCCCAGCACTTTGGGAGGCTGAGGTGGGCCGATCACGAGGTCAGGAGATCAAGACCATCCTGGTGAACACAGGCAGGCGCCCGTAGTCCCAGCTGCTCAAGAGGCTAAGGCAGGAGAATGGCCTGAACCCGGGAGGCGGAGCTTGCAGTGAGCCGGGATCGCGCCACTGTACTCCAGCCTGGGCAACAGAGCAAGACTCCGTCTCAAAAAAAAAAGAGGACACCTAAACTAATCTAGGAAGGCTTCCCATTTAAACTGAGACCTGGGGGAAGGATAGAATTAAGCAGGTCAGAAAAAGGAAACAGTGTGTAAGAAAAGTGTGTGGTGTTCAGATACTTTTTATTTCCAGAATCTTTCAAGTAGGTGAGATGGCTAATTTTGAAAATCTCTTAATAAATGGGTCACTTACTATATACTTGCTTTCAAATAATTTACAAAATTCTTTGATGACTGATCATAGTTCAACTTATTTTCACCTGCTTCTCCTTCCAGAGCTTGGAGAGATTCTTCTCTAAATTCTCAATGCATTTGCTGTTTCATTGTGGAGTGTGACTCTTCCATAAGCAGGCCACTTATGCTGACTTACCTTGAGGACAAATTTCCAATTCTAGACTGTACTCTGCTCTCAATCTGATTGTAGAACTCCCACTGATGGCAGTAGGAGCTGTGCTTGTATATCTAGGAAAGTACACTGCCCTCTGTGTCACTGTCAGACTCCTCTGGCACGAAGCCTAGAAGCTTGAGTGTAGATGTGAGTCTCTACGGAAACGGAGCTCCCAGCAGTGCCATGCTGGCAGTAGTGTGAATGGAGGAAGAGAAAACAGGTAAAAAAGAAGGACATGGCATCTGGACCGGCACCCTCTAACCCACCAATCAGAGGCAGTAAGGAGAGGGAGAAGGAATTACCAAAAAATTATTTTTCAAAAAATTTGAAAAGACTCTTTCATAAAATCATCAGTATAGCCATATATTTCTTTATTTTGAGACAGGGTCTTGCTCTGTTGCCCAGGCTGGGTGCAATGGCACGATCTTAGGTCACTGCAGCTTTAACCTCCCAGGTTCAAGAGATTGTCTCACCTCAACCTGCAGTTAGGACTACAGATGCACGCCACCATGTCTGGCTAATTTTTGTACTTTTTGTAGAGACCAGTTTTGCCACATTGCCCAGGCTGGTCTCAAACTCCTGAGCTAAAGTGATCCACCCGCCTCAGCTTTCCAAAGTGCTGGGATTACAGGCTTGAGCCATCACACCTGGCCTCACAGATTGATTTTTAATAAGCCATACCTGTTAACATTTGCAAGGCCTGGGCAAGAGTGCAAATGGAGGCCCCAGCTCAGGACCAGCCCTAATCTCTCCTCTCTCTGCAACATTCTGTAGGGGAAGGAGCCTCCCAAGTATGTGCCTAACCTTCATCTCTCCCCTGTTCCTCACCCCAGACAGTCACACTGGTCAGGAGAACTGAGCCAGAGAAGAGGCCCACACTGGCCCTAGAAGTGCGCTCCAGGCCATTTGGACAGGAAATGTTTGCAAGTACTTGCTCTTAACCACTCACTAAACTGTACTGCCTTAGATAATGAGGAGATTCATACAGGTTTTAAATTAAGATCCATAGGTTTTAAGGATGAGAGAGCTATGCATCTTCTAAAGCTTGTTTTTAAATCAGTGCTTCTCAAACTTAATGTGCACAGAAATCATCCAGGGATCTTGTTAAAATGCAGACTCAGTCTGCAGGTCTGGAATGGGCCTTGAGATTCTGAAATTCCTTTTTTTTTTGAGACGGAGTTTTGCTCTGTTGCCCAGACTGGAGTGCAGTGGTGCAATCTCAGCTCACAGCAACCTCCGCCTCCTGGTTTTGAGTGATTCTCCTGCCTCAGCCTCCTGAGTAGCTGGGATTACAGGTGTCCGCTACCACGCCCAACTAATTTTTGTATTTTTAGTAGAAACTCGGTTTCACTGTGTTGGCCAGGCTGGTCTCAAACTCCTGACCTCAAGTGATCCGTCCACCTCGGCCTCCCAAAGTGCTGGGATTACAGGCATGAGCCACCATGCCCAGCCCTGAGATTCTGAAATTCTAATGAGCTCTCAGGTGATGCCGGTCTGTAGACCACACTTTGAATAGCAAAGCCTATGTCAATGTTACTGGTTTCAATTGTGTATGGGTATGTTTGTGTGTGTACAGACTGTTACTTTGGAATGGGAATTTTAATAGTGTGCGTAAAAAGAAAAATCATGTCAGCTTGAGTTAAAAAGACATAGCTTTTCAACCTATCATTATTTAAGATTTTTGTCTCAGATGATGTCCCAGAAAACAGCCTTTCATACTGATTCCTCCTTCATATTAATCCATTATCAGTGGTGTCACAATGTCTTATCTTAGGATTGGGCTTTCAAATGTTGCTTTAGCAACCTTCTGTAGCCTTCTAAAACTCTGCAGATTTCTAAGATACCTATTAGAGCCAATGGAAGACTAAATGTCTCCTGGTATAGAAAAGAGTTTTTGATTAGATTTAAAAAGCTGTCATTTCTGAAATTTCCCTCCCTAAATCATTTTCAGCTTTCAACAAGCTCTTATATGTTGCTTTCTTGGATGGATGCTGCTTCCTGGTACCTTTCTAACTACTCATGTTAACAGTGTCCTGTGGTACGGAACTGATACATGTTTAGGAACATCTTTACAAACTAAAAAAGCACTTGGCATAGAGAAATTTTACTCTGGCATCTTCTTTGCCATAATAACTATTTTTTCTTATATTGAGAAAAATTCAGCTACTTGAGGAAGGACAATGATACCACAGGCTGAACTGCTAAAAGCAGTTTTGAAAGCTGTCATAAAGGTTATCGCTTTTCATTTAACCTAGATGAAATGTCATCCAAAGTAAGTGTGTTTTCAAAAGCAAGGGAAATGACAATTAAAAAATGTTGACATTGAACCATGGTATCATAATGGAAAACTGACTAGTGTTTTAAGGATCCATATATTTCTAGATTGCCTTATTCTATGTTAAAAAAAAAATGTGAAATAGTACACTGAGTATTGAACTGAACTTTCCCTTGATAATTTATGGATTATAACTGAAATGGCGGTTTTCTTATTAGTCATGATCAAAGTGGTTTGGAAATGTTTGAAAACATGTGAAAGTTGATTACACATTTTATTGCTGGCACCACAATGACTGGCCACCCATACGATGGAGCAATTGTGACTGTGTACTAGTTCCAGCTAGCCTCAGGGAAAGTGCACACTGGGCTGAAACCTTTAGGAAGCATTGCTGGCCTCGTTTAATCAAGCAACTTTGATAATTTTTCAGCTTTTAGTCTTATTTATTTCACACAATGAGAAAGAAAAATATCTTATTTCTGGCATTTAAAGAAAGAATATCCATCATTTAAAAATGTATTTCAAGCCACACGTACCTACCTTTTTCATGAAATGTATCTGTTTCGTTTTTTAATGAGACAAAAGACATACTTAAGCAGAGTAATTCTATTTGATCTGAAAGTAACCAATATATCTTCATTCAAACCTACCTTTTAAAATCCTACCCTTTTTTCAAGGCCCAATAAAATTCCTTCTTTTCAGGGATTCTGTATTCCTCTAGTCAGAATTATTGTCTCACTTTTCTATGGTCTAACAATAGAATTTGTGCATATCTGCTAACACGCTTTGTGTATAATATTTGTAGCATTATCATATATATGCTACTAAAAGGTGAGTCCTGAGGAACAGAAAAAATAATAGAAATTTCTTCTATTAATTTTCCCATAACAGCCTAACCAGTACTTTCTAATAATGGAGGTTATAATGATTGAACCAAATTGTTATAATGTCAGTAACTATGAATGAATGCTCTGTGGGATGATCCACTTGTTTATTAAGATCACCAACTCACCATATTGACCTTTTAAGAAATGACCTATGTAAATAATTTTTATAAATTATTTGAGTCCTGGCAACATTTCCAAATTTAACACTTGAATGCAATTTGGATAAAATAAAATCACATTTTAAAATATGTGTTATGTCTAATGAATCTCTCTTTAATATAAAAATTTTAAGAATTTTAATAGTGTTTTTCCTACTTGTAAAGTTTCATGTAAAGTTTACCTTTTTTGCCTTGAAACATAAATAAAACTTGGGTTCACAGACCAGTTCTAGGACTTAGTAGTTGAATGACCTTGAGAAAGATTCTTAAAATCTTTTAGACCAAATTCTGTAATCTGAAACTCTGGAAAAAATACCATGGCCTACCTCATAGGTCCTCCTAGGAGGACTCTAATGCATGTAGAGCACTTACCACTGTGCCGGGCATATAGCCCATCTTGAAATTGCCAGTGCGTGGTGCCTGGGAAGATCTCTTTCCTGACAGCCCAAACTTGCAATCCATCAGCTAGTCAGGCACGCGCACTGGTGCACCCCCATGTCTTTTAACCAATTGTTTCTGTTTTTATTTACACCCAGGCAAAAGGGGACACCAAATTGTTGCAATTAGGAGAGAAAGCAAGAGCCCTCAAAGTTTGAGAGAAAATCAAAGCAAAGACTTAGTCACTAAATCTTCCATAAGGAGGAGGAGAACGAGCAGCTAAAGTTTGATGGATTGAATTCTGAATGTAGTTTGTTAAAAGGAATTTTTGTGGTAAGAGACAATGGAAAGATACCAAGTTACAATACAAACCCAAGGGTAGGCCTCATGGAAATCAAAGAGATTGGCACTACAGGCACATTGTAGAATAAGAGAATATTTGAGAAGAGAGGGCTATGTATTTACCATTTTGCTTGATCTACATATCAAAAGCATCTTCCACTGTATATAGAAGATCCTTGCAGGAAACTGTTTCATATGAAAAATAAAATAAAAAAAGAAAGAAAGAAGAAAGTGCTGGAGGCCAGGTCATTTTCTCTTTTTCATCCTTTTCCCTCTCACAGATTTCAGGCCAGGTGAAAATATCTCATGCAAACGAATACCTTCCCAAATCAGTACAAAGGCAAAAAGAAGATCCTGGGAAATAAAGCATCCACCACACTGAAACAAAATAACATAACTGAGAAGTAAAGATAATTGAGGAAAATTAGGTGGTCTCAACACAAAAGAGCATAACATTTTTTGTTTCCATCTAATAACCTGTTACATAATAAAAGCCTACCATGCTGTTGGGAAAGAAGAGACTTCTGCTCAGTTAACTTTAGAAATATTTTAATTTGACAATATATCTTCCTATTTTGAATTAGTAATACTGAAAAATTGAAAGTCAAGTATCCAATGAGCTGAAACCTAGGTGATTTACTATTTGAAAACTTATGTTATTCTACTCATTTATGAGGGTTAATTCTAACGGACTCCTTTACGGCAAAGACTTTTTTCTTAACAAAGAGGTGTCACTGTTTTTTAAATTATAAATAAGTTAACAGATTTAAGCTTATTTTCTGGGTTTTTGTTGTTGTTTTTAGCAGCAAAGAAATTTATCCAGGCATTAGAAAAATAAAGTTTTTTTGTTTGTTTGTTTGGTTTTTTTTTTTTGAGATGGAGTCTCACTCTGTTTCCCAGGCTGGAGTGCAGTGGTGTGATCTCGGCTCATTGCAACCTCCACCTCCTGGGTTCAAGCGATTCTCCTGCCTCAGCCTCCCGAGTAGCTGGGATTACAGGCGTGTGCCACCACACTCAGCTAATTTTTGTATTTTTAGTAGAGACAGGGTTTTACCGTGTTAGCCAGGATGGTCTTGATCTCCTGACCTCGTGATCCACCTGACTTGGCCTCCCAAAGTGCTGGGATTACAGGCGTGAGCCACTGTGCCCGGCAAATAAACAGTTTTAAGAAAATGATTTCACTCAAAATGAAGGTTTTAAATTGGTCCTAACACTTACTGATCAAATTTATGGTTTACTCTGATTCAAAAACCCATAACAAGGTTTTTTGTTTTTGTTTTGAGATGGAGTTTCCTTCTTCTTGCCCAGGCTAGAGTGCAATGGCGCAATCTCAGCTCACTGCAACTTCTGCCTCCCGGGTTCAAGAGATTCTCCTGTCTCAGCCTCCTTAGTAGCTGGGATTACCAGCACCCGCCACCATGCCTGGCTAATTTTGGGTGTTTTTAGTAGAGACAGGGTTTCACCATGTTGGCCAGGCTGGTCTCCAACTCCTGACCTCAGGTGATCTGCCCGCCTCTGCCTCCCAAAGTGCTGGGATTTCAGGCATGAGCCACTGCGCCTGGCCTGCTTTCTTTTGTTTTGAAACAGGATCTCACTTTGCTGTCCAGGTTGAAGTGCAGAGGTGTACAATCACAGTCCAACCTCCCAGGCTCAAGTGATCCTACCACCTCAGCCTCCCGAATAGCTGGGACTACAGCCACACAGCACCACACCCAGCTAATTTTTTTTTTTTTTTTTTATTTTTTGTAGAGACAATATTTCACTATGTTGACTAGGTTGGTTTTGAACTTCTGGACTCAAGTGATCCCTCTGCCTCAGCCTCCCAAAGTGCTGGTATTACAGGCGTGAGCCACCATCCTGTGCCCTCATAACAAGGTTTTAAGAGAGAAATTTCATGTATGTTACCTGGAGACTGTGGAAATGTGTGGAGAACTC
>NW_012101854.1:3030102-3057601 GCF_000951045.1 Mandrillus leucophaeus
TGCCTAGGCTGGAGTGCAATGGCACGATCTTGGCTCACCACAACCTCTGCCTCCCGGGTTCAGGCAATTCTCCTGCCTCCGCCTCCCAAGTAGCTGGGATTACAGGCATGCGCCACCATGCCTGGCTAATTTTGTATTTTTAGTAGAGAGGAGGTTTCGCCACATTGTCCAGGCTGGTTTCAAACCCCTGACCTCAGGTGATCTGCCCGTCTCAGCCTCCCAAAGTGCTGGGATTATAGGCATGAGCCACCACGCCTGGCCCAACTCATTGGATTTTTAAACAGAAGACTCACATTCAAATCCTGGCTCCTTGTGATCTAGTTGTGAGATTGGGCAACTGTCTTAACTTTCCTGAGCTTCATATAGCCAGAATAAAGCTACCTATTGTTTATATCACATTGCTATGGTGAGATTTGAATAAACTAGCATAAAGGAATAACTCAGTACAGCTCCTGAAATATTTGGGATGGAGTGCAACAAAATGATAGTAGCATTTTTCCCTTAGAAGCATCACCATCTAGAAAACTGTTCAAGTTGACCTCTCTCTCTCACGTGTCATATTAGTTATCAAGGCCTGTCATTTCTATCTCCTAAATATCTCTCAATTATATTTTCTTCTTTTCATCTTCCTTTGTACTGTCTAAATTAAGCCCCTCGTTACCTCAGGCCTTGACTAAAATAATGACCATGTAATTCACAATTACCTGAAGACTCAACTACTGCCAACCCTTTCTTTATGTTGAATTCTCTTTCTAGAGAATAAATGCAATCACATTATCCTTCTGTTTAAAACTTTCAATGACTTCCTGATGACCATAAAACAGAATTTAATCCCTCTAAAGTGATACACAAGGGACTTCATCACTAAGGAGTTTAACATCATCTTCTACCATTTCTCATCATATACCCTATGTAACAAATACACTATATACTATTATTTTCTCTGAACTTCTATCTTTGCGCTTGCTGTTCCCTTTGCCTATGATGTATTTCCCACCCTCTGACTGTGAATAACCATTCATCTTTAAGACACAGCTGAAATGTCACCTCCCATATGTAGCCTTCTCAGAGCACATAGGAAGAATTTATCATTCCTGTTGGACTTATAATTATATCCATTATACCACACCATATTTCTTTAATAACTTGTTTACATGTCTGTCTCTACTCTGAACTCTGAGTTCCAGTGTATAGCACAGAGTCAAACATGTGGCAGTATTTGATAAATACTTACTGAATTAACAATTGAGAGCAACAAAAAAATCGATGGTGTTATAATGGGTTAGCTCATAAATTAATAAGTCCCAAATTTGAAAGTGGCCTTTTATTTTTATAGTGTAGTTGCAGCCTCTGTCTACACAGGCAAGCAAAAGAAACAGAAATTGGATAATTATTTGGGGATGTCTACAAAACAAAACAACCTTTCTGAATCAATTATGTTGATATTACAAGCAACTGTATCTTTTGCCTAAATTTTGAAGTTTAATAGTCTCAGTTTACTCTGCTTGTTTAGACACAGCATGAACACAGAGGTATTTTTGTTATTCCTGGAAAATACACATTTCAGATTGTCCATTCTTCTCTTTCCATGCTAGCACAAAGGAAAGCCAGGAATGTGTATAACAGCAAAGTGACCTTTATGTATGACTTTGCCACTACCTCTCAGAGTTCGCATTGAGCACACTCTGTATCTTGTCTCCCCTTCTATTAAACAGTATGGGCCTCTCTCTTCAGTGTGCTGTCAATTTAATGAGAAGGTTCCGAGGTAGCCCCATTTTTTTCTTTTTGTCGGGAAAATAAGAGAAAAAAGGCAAACATCCTGGTGTGCAAAGGTTAGAGCCAGGTCTTGGTAATTAACTGCAGTTAGTGCCTAGCATAGTGCTGACAGTGAATAAATGTTCCTTGTTGGTGATGAAATACTAAATATCAGAACCGGTGTTTCTGGTTCTGCACTGTCATAAAGCTGCTATTATTCAGCATTTATTAGGTAGCCACAGAATATGAGGCATAAACATGACAAGGAGAAAACACACAGTTCCTCCGCTAAATTACAAAAGACAGATGCACAGGAAAGTAGGTGGACCTCGAAATTGTTTCCAAATGGCTGTTTGTAGGAGGATTCAGAGAGTAGGAAAACTAACAGGGAGGCAGGCTGGGTGGACAGGATGGAGTGTAAGAAAATGGGAGGTGAAAGAGGAGTCAGTGTTTTCATAAGGGGAATAGGGTAGGAGGTCAGGACAATTTCCAGAATCTTAAGAGTCAACATGAGAGATCCACTGGTGGTAATGAAGAACCCAAGGGAATAAAGAGGGAAGAGTGTTTATCTTTTGCCTCTCTATGTCTTCTTGGCTAATGAGGACAGGTTCTCCAGCTTCTCTGGGTGGTAGTAAGAAAAACAAAACAAAACAAAACAAAAAAAAAACAGGATTCTTTTAAAGTAAGACAATTCCATACTCAATGAATAGTTCTTCCATTTACTAGCCTTGGTTTCCCCATCTTTAAAATGGAGCAATAATACCTCAAAGTGTTGACCTGAGAATTAAAAGCCATGAAGCCTATACATGGTCCACACCAGTGCCTTGCACATAGTTTTAGGAAGTAAATCCAGGAGGCCCTGGAACCTTAGCCTAGTGTCCCAACCTTTGCTGTACTGGGTTTCTTGCTTTCTCCTTTTTCTGTTTATCAAAGTAGTAATCTTTTCTAGAAAGAGAAGATAGGGTTTAAACAAGAAATATTTGTTAATAAATATGTAGACTGGAAGTACCTCATGCTAAAGATCTGTTTACTACTGAATTTGGGGCCTGCGAGATTTTAATTTAGTTAGTAATATATATATATATATTTTGTAGCAGTCACTAGACAGATACCAAAAAAATCACAGTGGAAACCTTGTAAAATGGTTCTT
Organism: Mandrillus leucophaeus; assembly: GCF_000951045.1. Taxonomy (NCBI): domain Eukaryota; kingdom Metazoa; phylum Chordata; class Mammalia; order Primates; family Cercopithecidae; genus Mandrillus; species Mandrillus leucophaeus. The sequence goes on from NW_012101854.1 coordinate 3,033,008, forward strand.
GGGACCCTCAAGAGCATTTCTTTCAGTCTTTTCATCAACTGAGCTGGTCTATATTGTAAGTCTTATTTATAAGGAGGCTTTCAGGCAATTTCACACTGCTTTTCTCTGATGCAGCCCCAAAAAACATGTAAACCCAAGGGATTAGTAGCGACTTAAAGGGAAAATAGTGTAAAGTTACACCATGAACCGAGGCAGCACAGCTGCCTTGATGCACTGTTCCCTTGGGCTCCTATAGTGAATGAAACTTATCTAAGTGGCCCAGTCCACTCCCACACTGCCAGATCCGCAGCCCTTTGTTACAATGTGCACGAGAATTGCTCAATCTCAGGGGGCAGCCGAGTCTGTAATGACCTGCATTGTAGAAACACACAGGAGTTCACTATCTAGGAATTCAAACTTAAATCTCTTTTTATATTTCTTTGTTGACAGTTGCAAAGCAGGTCTGCGTAGTAAACAAAATGTTTATTCCAGCAATGTTCGTTTCATAGGCGGTTCAGATACATTTATTGAGTAGGGCAGCAGCCTAAAATGGAAATGAAACTGGAATATCATCTCAAGGCTATGTAGAAATCTGGAAAAAGACTGAATATTCCCCAAATGCCACCATCATGAGGCTGGCATACTTACATTGATGATCTCATCAGACCAATAATTAATAAGCGTGAATTAGGCTAATGAAATCAGATGGGGTAATGAAAGGCAGCCTTCTACTTGTTAGCATTGCTATTTTCTCTATTATTTAATCTGTAACAGAAATTGAATTTGCTGCTTGAGGTTGAATTCAGCCTATTTGACTTTTAGAAAAAAATTGTTTTTAATTGTATCAGAGCCTTAAAGAAGGGGCAAGTGTGAAAATATTAAGAATCTATACAATGACATCTGCAACATTGGGAAAATAGATCAAATCAGAACAACTGCATGCATTTCCTGCTCCTTGATAAAACTAAAGAAATTACAAGTAAAAGAAATGATGAAGAGGAATATTTTTCAAGGCTCGGATTTTTTAAAGGCAGAGATTCTCCATCCCCCAATGGCAGCTTCTTGAATTTTTTGACACACATCGTTTACTAAATAATTAAACTATAATACATCTTCCCTCCAAGGATAAGCACTATAGTAAGGCCTAGGGAAGTAATGAGGATCAAGAACAAGCCCTTTGGCCTGTAGAACAGAGCTGTGAAGACTTGACCTGGAAATGAAGCGAAGAGACTGCTTGTGAGTGAGACTGCTTGCGGTGAGAATTCACGAGCTGCCTCTATGTCTTAAATCTGTATGAGAAAGGTAGATGTGAGTCTCATGTAATTTGGTTCCTATTTGAGTCTTTATCAAAGAAAGCTTGAGAATCTGCAGAAGGGATGGAGGGCAAAGGAAGCATGTGCTTCTTATTCTTCTAACCAGTGAGCAGCATGTGGATAGCGGGAGCCCCCATGTGAACTGGAACTGTTTGGGACCCATTCCAGTGACTTCACATGTTCTCCTGTCTTCTGTTTGAAAGCCAGTGCCAAAAAAGAGACATAAAGAATGCATGTGTGAATAAAGGGTTAAACTCAGCAATACGTGTGAATAAAGTCCCAGTATATTTCCTATCTGATATATCAGATCTATTTTGAGGTTACTTATCAGTTGGTTATTGTGCTAATAATTGCCATTAAATTAATACTACAGTTTGGGAATTAGGCAAAGAGCTAACAAGTTTGCTTTTACACAGAGCTTTCCAAAAGCAATCTGGGTAACTTGTTTCTGGAATGCAGCTGTGTAAGTTTTCATTAACATCTTGCAGGTGGAGCCTAATTTTAGTTCAGCCTTGAGAAGGGGGAATTGTTTTCCTCACCATATGCGCAGCACCACAACAGCAGCAAAGCAGGTGGGGCTTTGCCAAGCACTTGTTTACTTTCTTGTTTTTTTAAAAAAAACGATGATTCATATCGTTAATCATACAGTTTCTATTTGATTTTAACATGTCTTTAACAGAATAGTCTGGAGTACATTTGACCTACAGTTACTCGAATGTGAAACAAAAGCAATGAAATGGAAAATGATAAGAAAATGAGCAATGAATCCTAAATATAGTGGAGGAGAAGCCAGTGAATGAAGGGAAGTAAAATTTAGAAATACATCTGTTTGGCTACAAAAGCATTTTAAAAAGCAACCTTCAAGATTTTGGTTTGGAAATTTGAAGTTGGCTCAGTTAGAAAGTTCCATATATATATGAAACATATATATATATACACACACACACACATTTTTTTTTCTTTGCCATTGCAAGAAGGAAAGTATTACAGGAAGGAAGCTGTTGCTGGAAAGAGAGGAGATGAGGGGTCAGAAAAGACAACTGAGATGCATGCACACTGTTTTCTCATGCAAGTTCTTCCCTGGCTTTGAATCTCAGGGAATGGCTCGTAATCGGCTTAAATTTTAGGACTAAGGAAAAAAATATTGTTAAGAATCAGAGAGTGATTAATGACACAATTTCTTTTTTCATTTGTTTAGGACCTATCTTAAGATTGACGTTAAGCTTGAAGGGCACAAACTCCATACCTCTACTATGTTTTATGTGCTTCACTGCAGTGAACCTACTGTGTGTGTCTCTTTGGATGTGAGGCTAGTGTGGTCTGGCCATAACGCGGCTGCATGTCATCTGGCTTAAACAAGCGCCTTTGAATTCTTCTACCCTGTGGGGTGTGCATGAAATTCCATTACCTCCACAGACAGGGGGCAGCTCCATGTGCATATTTGTTTCTTTCAATTCAGTCTCTTGGAATGGATGGAATGTGTGATTATGCTATATAGGAGTCTATTGTTCTGAACCTTAAAATAAACCTTTTCTTAAAAGCCCTCTTCTGGACCTTGAAGGTCACCATTCAAGTGCTTTGCCTTTATGAAAGTTCTTAACCTGGTACACAGGTTTGTCCATGAAAGTGCTTTATAGTGTTTGTGAAAAAGGGTTGTTTTGGGCTGGGCACAGTGGCTCACGCCTGTAATCCCAGCACTTTGGGAGGCCAAGGTGGGTGGATCACCTGAAGTCAGAAGTTCAAGACCAGACTGGCCAAAATGGCGAAACCCCGTCTCTACTAAAAATACATAGATTAGCCGGGCGTGGTGGCAGGCACCTGTAATCCCAGCTACTCAGGAGGCTGAGGTAGGAGAATCGCTTGAACCGGGAAGGCGGAGGTTGCAGTGAGCTGAGATAGTGCCACTGCACTCCAGTCTGTGTGACAGAGTGAAACTCCGTCTCAAAATAAAAAATAAAGAAAAGAAAAACGGTGTTGTGTTTTGTTTTCTGAATAGACATGAATGTGCATATTTCTCAGGAAAGAGTCTATAGCTTTCTTTGGATTTCTAGAAGTATTTTTAAACCCCCAAATATTAAGCACTATTGTCTCATACAGAATATTTTCAAGTACTATTTTTTTTCCATAAGTTATTGGAGTACAGGTGGTATTTGGTTACATGAATAAGTTCTTTAGTGGTGATTTGTGAGATTTTGGTGCATCCATCAACCCAGCAGTATACACTGCACCATATTTGTAGTCTTTTATCCCTTGCCTCCCTCCCACTCTTCCCCTTAAATCTCCAAAGTCTATCATCATTGTTATGCCTTTGTGTCCTCATAGTTTAGCTCCCACACACCAGTGAGAACATACGATGTTTGATTTTCCATTCCTGAGTTACTTAGAATAATAGTCTTCAATCTAATCTGGGTCACTGTAAATATGTTAATTCATTTATTTTATGGCTGCATAGTATTCCATTACGTGTGTGTGTGTGTGTGTGTGTGTGTAGTGACATATATCATAGTTTCTTTATCCATTCATTGATTGATGGGCATTTGGGTTGGTTCCACGATTTTGCAATTGTGAATTGTGCTGCTATAAACATGCTTGCGCAAGTATCTTTTTCAAATAATGACTTCTTTTTTCTTTTCTTTTGAGATGGAGTCTCGCTGTCGCCTAGGCTGGAGTGCAGTGGTGCGATCTCGGCTCACTGCAACCTCCGCCTCCCAGGTTCAAGCGATTCTTCTGCCTCAGCCTCCTGAGTAGCTGGGATTACAGGTGTGTGCCACCATGCCCGGCTAATTTTTTTATTTTTAGTAGAGACGAGGTTTCACCATGTTGGTCAGGCTGGTCTCGAACTCCTGACCTCGTGATTTGCCTGCCTCCGCCTCCCGAAGTGCTGGGATTGCAGGCGTGAGCCACCGCGCCCAGCTGAGTAATGACTTCTTTTCCTCTGGGTAGATACCAAGTAGTGGGATTGCTGGATCAAATGGTAGTTCTACTTTTAGTTATTTAAGGAATCTCCACACTGTTTTCCATAGTGGCTGTTCCAGTTTGCATTCCCACCAGCAGTGCAGAAGTGTTCCCTGATCACTGCATCCACACCAACATCTACTGTTTTTAAATTTTTTTATTATGGCCATTCTTGTAGGAGTAAGGTGGTATCACATTGTGGTTTTGATTTGCATTTCCCTGATCATTAGTGATGTTGAGCATTTTTTTTGTTTGTTCACCGTTTGTATATCTTCTTTTGAGAATTGTCTATTGATGTCCTTAGCCCACTTTTTGATGGGATGGTTTTTTTTTTCTTACTGATACGTTTGAGTTCACTGTAGACTCTGGATATTAGTCATTTGTCAGACATATAGATTGCGAAGATTTTCTCCCACTCTGTGAGTTGTCCGTTTACTCTGCTGACTGTTTCTTTTGTCATGCAAAAGCTCTTTGAATTAGGTCCCAGCTATTTAGCTTTGTTTTTATTGCATTTGCTTTTGACTTCTTGGTCATTAAATCCTTGCCTAAGCTAATGTCTAGAAGGCTCTTTCCAATCTTATCTTCTAGAACTTTTATAGTTTCAGGTCTTAGGTTTAAGTCTTCAATCCATTTTGAGTTGATATTTGCTTAAGGTGAGAGATGAGGATCCAGTTTCTTTCTCCTACATGTGGCTAGCTAATTATCCCAGCACCATTTGTTGAAAAGGGTGTCCTTTCTCTCATTTTATGTTTTTGTTTGCTTTGTTGAAGATCAGTTGGCTGTATTGGGGTTTATTTCTGGGTTTCTATTCTGTTCCATTGGTCTATATGCCTATTTTTATATCAGTACCAAGCTGTTTAGGTAACTATGGCCTTATAGGATAGTTTGAAATCAGGTTATGTGATGCCTCCAGATTTGTTCTTTTTGCTTAGTCTTGCTTTGGCTATGCGAGCTTTTTTTTGGTTCCATATGAATTTTAGAATTTTTTTTTCTAATTCTGGGAAGAATGATGGTGGTATTCTGATGGAGATTGCACTGAATTTGTAGATTGCTTTTGGCAGTATGGTCATTTTCACAATATTGATTCTACCCACCTATGAGCATGGGATGTGTTTCCATTTGTTTGTGTCATCTGTGATTTCTTTCAGCAGTGTTTTATAGTTTTGCTTGTAGAGGTCTTTCGACTCCTTGGTTAGGTATATTTCGTAAGTATTTTATTATTATTATTTTTACAACTATTTGAAATGAGGTTGAGTTCTTGATTTGATTCTCCACTTGGTTGCTGTTGGAAAATCTGACAGATTTTCCTTTATAGGTTACCTGATGCTGCTGCCCCACAGCTCTTAAGATTCTTTCCTTCGTCTTAACTGTTCGTGTATAGAAGAGTTACTGATTTGTGTGCATTAATTTTGTATCTGGAGACTTTGCTGAATTCTTTAATCAGTTCTAGGAACTTTCTGGAGGAGTCTTTAGGGTTTTCAAGGTAAACGATCATATTGTCAGCAAACAGTGACAGTCTGACTTCCTCTTTACTGATTTGGATGCCCTTTATTTCTTTCTCTTGTCTGATTGCTCTGGTTAGGACTTCCAGTCCTGTGTTGAAGAGGAGTCTTGTTCCCATTCTCAGAGGGAATGCTTTCAACTTCCCCCATTTTGTATTATGTTGGCTGTGGGTTTGTCATAGATTGCTTTTATTGCATTAAGGTATGTTCCTTGTATGCTGATTTTGCTGAGAGTTTTAATCATAAAAGGATGCTGGATTTTGTCGAATGCTTTTTCTGCATCTATTGTGATGATCATGTGATTTTTTGTTTTTAATTATGTTTATGTGGTATATCACATTTATTGACTTGTATAGGTTAAACCATCCCTGCATCCCTGGTATGAAACCCACTCGATCATGGTGGATTATCTTTTTAATATGTTGTTGGATTTGGTTAGCTAGTATTTTGTTAAGGATTTTAGCAACTATGTTCATCAAGGATATTGGTCTATAGTTTTCTTTTTTGGTTGTGTCCTTTCCTGTTTTGGTATTAGGGTTATGCTGGCTTCACAGAATGAGTTAGGGAGCGTTCCTTCTTTCTCTGTCTTGTGGAATAGTGTCAAAAGGATTAATACCAATTATTCTTTGAATGTCTGTTATAATTCTGCTGTGAATCTTTCTGATCCTGGAGTTTTTGTGTTAGTAATTTTTTCATTACCATTTCAATCTCGCTGCCTGTTATTGGTCTGTTTGGGGTACCTAATTCTTCCCGATTTAAGCTAGGAGGGTTGTATTTTTCCGGGAATTTATCCATCTCTTCTAGGTTTTCTACTTTATGTGTATAAAGGTGTTCATAGTAGCCTTGAATGATCTTTTGTATTTTGGTGATGTCAGTTGTAATATCTCCTGTTTCATTTCTCAGTGAAGTTATTTGGATTTTCTATTTCCTTAGTTAATCTTGCTAATGGTCTATCAATTTTATTTATCTTTTCAAAGAATCAGCTTTTTGTTTCATTTAAATTTTGTGTTTTTTGTTTGTTTGTTTCAGTTTCATTTGGTTCTGCTCTGATCTTGGTTATTTCCTTTCTTCTGCTGGCTTTGGGTTTGGTTTGTTCTTGTTTCTCTAGTCCCTTGAGGTGTGACCTTAGATTGTCTGTTTGTGCTCTTTCAGACTTCTTGATATATGCTTTTAGAGCTGTGAACTTTCCTCTTAGCACTGCCTTAGCTGTATCCCAGAGGCTTTGATAAGTTGTATCATTGTTGTCATTTAGCTTGAATAATTTTTTAATTTCCATCTTGATCATTTTTGACCCAATGTCATTCAGGAGCAGGTTATTTAATTTCCATGTATTTGTCTGCTTTGAAGGTCCCTTATGGAGTTGATTTCCAGTTTCATTCCACTGTTGTCTAAAAGAGTGCTTGATATAATTTCAGTTTTCTTAAATTTATTGAGGCTAATTTTATGGCCTATCATATGGTCTATCTTGGAGAAAGTTCCATGGGCTGTTGAATAGAATGTGCATTCTGTGGTTTTTGGATGAAATGTTCTGTATATATCTGTCAAGTCCATTTGTTCCAAGGTATAGTTTAAATCCATTGTTTCTTTGTTGACTTTCTGTCTTGAGGAACTACTGTCTTGATGACCCGTCTAGTGCTGTTAGTGGAGTACTGAAGTCCCCCACTATTATTGTGTTGCTGTCTATCTCATTTCTTACATCTATTAGTAATTGTTTTATAAATTTGGGGGTACTAGTATTAGTTGCATGTATGTTTAGGATTGTGATATTTTCCTGTCGGACAAGGCCTTTTAGCATCATATAATGTCCCTCTTTGTCTCTTTTAACTGCTGTTGCTTTAAAGTTTGTTTTGTCTGATATAAGAATAGCTACCCCTGCTCACTTTTGGTGTCCATTTGTGTGAAATGCCTTTTTCTACTCCTTTACTTTAAGTTTATATGAGTCCTTCTATGTTAGGTGAGTCTCCTGAAGGCAGCAGATAGTTGGTTGGTGAGTTCTTATCCATTCTGCGATTCTGGATCTTTCAAGTGGAGCATTTAGGCCATTTATATTCAACGTTAGTATTGAAATGTGAGGTATTGTTACATTCATTGTGCTCTTCGTTGCCTGTGTACTTTGTTTTTTTCTTGTTTGATTGTTTTTTGCTTTTGCTTTTTAGCTTATATTCTTGTTTTACAATTCCTGTGTGACTTATGCTTTAAAGAGTTTCTGTTTTCATGTGTTTCCAGGATTCCTTTCAAGGTTTAGAGCTCCTTTTAGCAGTTCTTGTAGTGGTGACTTGGTAATGGCGAATTCTCTCAGCATTTGTTTATCTGAAAACAACTATATTTCCTTCATACATTATGCTTAGTTTTGCTGGATACAAAATTTTGGGCTGACATTTGTTTTGTTTGAGGAGGCTGAAGATAGGGCCCCAATCCCTTCTAGCTTGTAGGGTTTCTGCTGAGAAATCTGCTGTTAATCTGACAGATTTTCCTTTATAGGTTACCTGATGCTGCTGCCTCACAGCTCTTAAGATTCTTTCCTTCATCTTAACTTTGGATAACCTGATGACAATGTGCCTAGGTGAAGATCTTTTTGCAATGAATTTCCCAAGTGTTCTTTATGCTTCTTGTATTTGGATGTCTAGGTCTCTAGCTAGGCTAGGGAAGTTTTCCTCAATTATTCCCCCAAATATGTTTTCCAAGCTTTTTAAATTCTCTTCTTCCTCAGGAAAACCAATTATTCTTAGGTTTGGTTGTTTAACATAATCCCAGACTTCTTGGAGGCTTTGTTCATATTTTCTTATTCTTTTTTCTTTGTCTTTGTTGGGTTGGGTTAATTCAAAGACCTTGTCTTTGAGCTCTGAATTTCTTTCTTCTACTTATTTAATTCTATTACTTGTACTTTCCAGAGCATTTCATATTTCTAAAAGTGTCCAAAGTTTCCTGAATTTTTTATTGTTTTTTAAGTTATCTATTTCCTTGAACATTTCTCCCTTCACTTATTGTGTCATTGTTTGGATTTCCTTGCATTGGGCTTTGCCTTTATCTGGTCCCTCCCTGATTAGCTTAATTACTAACCTCCTGAATTATTTTTCAAGTAAATCAGGGATTTCTTCTTGGTTTGGATCCATTGCTGGTGAACTAGTGTAATTTTGGGGGGTGTTGAAGAGCCTTGTTTTGTCATATTACCAAGATTAGTTTTCTGGTTCTTTCTCATTTGGGTAGGCTCTGTCAGAGGGAAGGTCTAAGGCTGAAGGCTGTTGTTCAGATTCTTTTTCCCACAGAGTGTTCCCTCGATGTAGTACTCTCCCTCTTTTCCTATGGATGTGGCTTGCTGTGAGCCAAACTGCAGTGACTGTTGTCTCTCTTCTGGGTCTAGCCAGCCAGCAAGTCTACCTGACTCTGGGCTGGTACTGGGGGTTGTCTACACAGACTCCTGTGATGTGAACCATCCATGGGTCTCTCAGCTGTGCAGAACAGGTGTCCACCAGCGTCTGTTCTGGTGAATGTGGTGGAGGGTGAAATCTCAAATACTATTTTAATGTAACAAAGACACAGTAGTTTATTTGGCTAATGATTATAAGTAAAATGTAGCATTTATCAGCTTTCTTCTTATAGTGAGTCTGCCTGACTTAGGAAAGTTTACACAAGTTGGCTGAGATTCTTTCCCTAGGATATCATAAGTCTTTCCCTATCTCTGACCTACAGTCATGCTAAAAGAACACCTAAGAGAATATTACATTTTCTAAAGATTTGTTCCTTTATTTGACAGAGATCTGTTAAGCACCTGTTATATTTGAGGTACTTTTGGATTTCAGAAATATATGACTCAGCCTCCCTCCTTAAGAAGGACCCAAGCCTGTGGCAGAGACATTCAGCTACAAAAAGAAACTCAACCAAATGGTCTATTTGTAAAAACGAAAAAACATTTTGTGAGGCCTCAGATTTTTCACATCATATTTCACGCTCTCATTCTGCGATGTAAATGAAAAGATTGTTTAAAATGACTGTGACCCTTTGGCAAGATGACAAGAACCACACCACACCCAAACCTGTTTGTTCTGCTGTCTTCGTCCACCCACCGGCAGATGTGGCTGCAGGGGGCTGTGTGGGTGACAGAATGCAGGGATGGAACTTTAGAATTGGCTCCCATGAGTGGAATCGGGGAAAGGTTCATCAAAAGGCAGGAAGGAGCCAGTGTGTTTGAGACTGAGGCTAAGTAAGCATTTTTGACTGATTTGCTCTTACAGATTCCCTAAAGCCTCATCAGATTGTGATTTTGCAACTCTCTTGACGATAGTCCTAGTTTTCACAACGCCCTCTCATTTTCACTGACAAGACCCAGTCTTTGGATGAGATCTCTCTCTCCCAATCTGGAACTCAGATTCTGTTACTATTTCTTCCATTTCCCAACATCCGAGGTGCTTCTCACTGAATCCCAAATTTTCCTTTGACCCCAACTTACTCACAGGAGTAGGAGGACAAAGAGGGAAATAATTTGATGGGAAGCAGGGGTTGACTACTTCCAATTCTTTTTCACTGTAACCCATACTATCAATAGCAGATGCCATCGATTTGATCTTCCCAGTATTATTTGTTTTTAGCCTCATTCAGAATGTAAAATTTAGGGCCAGGCATAGTGGCTCATACCTGTAAGCTCAGCACTTCGGAGGCTGAGGTGGGCAGATCACTTGAGGTCAGGAGTTTGAGACCAGCCTGGCCAACATGGCGAAACCCCGTCTCTACTAAAAATACAAAAATTAGCCGGGCGTGGTGGTGCATGCCTGTAGTCCCAGCTACTAGGGAGGCTGAGGCTGCTGGAGGATCACTCGAACCCAGGAGGTGGAGGTTGCGGTGAGCCGAGATCACACCACTGTGCTCTAGCCTGGGTGACAGAGTAAGACTCTGTCTCAAAATAAGAAGAATGTAAAATTTAGTATCCAACTTCTATTCATCATGTAATCCGGGACTATCTTGGAGAGGATGAAATGAAGTTGAAGCCCTATTTCTAAAACGTAAAAGAGTTGTTTTGGCTATCTAAACAAAGGGCTCAGTGTTTTAATATTCCAGTAAAAAAATCACAGGATTGGCCACCTGCTTTACTTTTTTTCTAGGTTATTCATTTCTTTGTAAATGTTTCCTACTCTCTTTTCTAGGCAAACCTACACTTTTCCTGCTGAGATTCCTTAAGTTATAGAGTAAAATGTCACCAACAGGAAGCATGTGATTCATTTCACTCTTGCTGGTAGGTGCATTCAGAATATGACTTCAAGAGGTTTATTTCCCGTTTGTAATCTAAACCTTATTGGGCTGCCTGCAGTGGAAGCCTCAGCTACAGTTGTGGAAATAAAGTCTTTACAGAAACACTTAAAGAAGACCTGGTTGTTCTGGTACTGCTTCTGAAGAAGTTCCAATCAGCAGCAGGGGAAAATTTACAAGATTCATATGAGATTTTGGTTTCTTAAAAGAGTACACATGCCACAGAGAATCTGAATACATTCCACGAAAATCATACAGTCCTGTCAACCAGCACAAGCACATGTGCAGAAAACTTGAGAGGTCACTGTTTGGCAGGACCACACTAAAATCATCTGAGACAAATGCGATAAATCCTGTTTAAAGGCTTAAAGTGAAAGAAAGAGATTCTGCAACTTCATCTGGGGAGCCCTGATAATATCTAATTGTTCTCTTTAGTTCTGGGACCCATCTTTAGTAGTCATTGGTATCAGTTCTGCTTTTTTTTTTTGAGCCTATAAATTGTTTAAAGATAAAGCATTAACCAAAACCTCTGTAAGTACATGAGAATCTCTACTTTGTAGAAAAGAAATAATAATAATTTAAGAATACAGAGTATTCTGATTGCATATACCAATATGCCTGGCTAATGTCTACTGTTAGTTTTCTTTTTAGGACTTTTGGTTTTTTTTTGAGACAGAGTTTTGCTCTTGTTGCCCAGGCTGGAGAGCAACGGCACAATCTTGGCTCACTGCAACCTCTGCTTTCCAGGTTCAGGCGATTCTCCTGCCTCAGCCTCTTGATGATTTGGGATTACAGGCATGTGCCACTACACTCGGCTAATTTTGTATTTTTAATAGAGACAGGGTTTCTCCATGTTGGTCAGGCTGGTCTTGAGCTCCCAACCTCAGGTGATCCACCCTCCTAGGCCTCACAAAGTGCAGGGATTACAGGCATGAGCCACCACGTCCGGCCCTCTTTTTAGGACTTTTGATTATCAAGAGTTGTGTAGGTTGAGGTAAAATGGCACACACACACACACACACACACACACACACATGTATATACACACACACAAAGCCATTTTCATATACAGTATATATGATATATATACACATACACTTTCATATACAGTATATATGATATATATATTCACACACATGCACAAATAAGCCATTTTCATATAGCATACAGAAAGCCATTTTTCCTCAGTATATATATGTGTATAAAATCAAATTAGGCCGGGTGTGGTGGCTCACGCCTGTAATCCTAGCACTTTGGGAGGCCCAGGTGGGTGGATCACTTGAGGTCAGGGGTTCGAGACCAGCCTGGCCAATGTGGCGAAACCCCATCTCTACTAAAAATACAAAAATTAGCTGCACTCCAGCCTAGGCGACAGAGTGAGAGACTCTGTCTCAACAAAAAAAAAGAAAATCAAATTAAATAATGTGTTTTTAAAGTGTTTATACCCACCCTACTGCCAAGAGAAGATCTAATTACTCAAATTGATTGAATTATGTGAGATAACAGAGATGCCAACCCATCTTGACCCCACAGTGTTAGGCCAATTCCCTTGATATTAGGCCATTGTATGCTAAGCTCTTTTTTGAATTACTGTTAGAATAAAGTAAAAATAAAGACCAGGAAAAGCAAGCAAGACACAAGTAGGCTTGTGGGGAAAATGAGAGTTGGTGACATTAATAAAAATAAAAACGATACACAAATTGCTATATAGCACATCGTAATTTTCTAAGTGTTTATCTAAAGATGATTTGATCTTTTTAATAATCTTTTGAGGAAGATTGAACACTTATTATCAAGTCATTTTATAGAATAGAAAGTTAAATCAGGTGTTATAATTTTTTGTAATAAAATTTTTTGTAATATGCATTTTTTGCCAGTATAATACTTAATAAAACATTGAATTAGATGTCAATAGTTTAGAATTTGGAGATTTCACATAAAAGCTCAGATATCTGACTTATCTAGAAAGTTGAAAGTTCTGGTACCACTGGATGACACTGGGCCAATATTCCCCTGGCAACACAGTAGCACTTCCTATTGTCTTATACCCACACTCCTCGCTCATTAATCTTTACTAGCTTGGTCATTTTAGGCATTTGATTTTGAACCCCTGGTGTAAAAGGATTTTCATACTGCCATGCCCTGAATTCATGACAGAGGTAGGCCTAGAGTGCAGGTCTGTGACTTGTATTCTTTTACCATAAAATGTTTACATTGGACTGATATATGGCTAACATATCCTTCCTTCCTCTCCTCCAAGAGCCTTCTGCTCCCCTGAACTTCTCACAATTGCCCAAGAGCTCCTGCGTTCCCATGTCCCCATATGCTTGATGCTGTTCCTCATGCTTTTCATCCTGTCTACGTGCCACATTCCCATCTCCTGACTAAATCTTAGTCCTAGTGCTTCACTTAAAGTCCCCTGCTCTCTACAGCTGTCTCAGAGCCTATCTGTAACCTCCCTCCTCTCCCTCAACCATCATTTATTCAGACTCATCATTTGTTCAATAAATGTCAAATAAGAGAATGAAGAAGGATACAATAGTTTTAGGCTAATGCATTTGTCTGCCCTGGGTTTACTTTTTTCCTGAGGTTTATGTTGGGTGACACATTATGACCTCCCTGTCTGTTTAAACTATCAGTCAAATTACTTCATAATAAAGATTTTGGAGAGAATGGCATTGAGCCACATCTATCCCAGGGAATGTGGACAAAGTTTGGGCAACTTCTTTTTTGAGGTAGTTCAACATGACACTAGATTCAGCATTTTAAACTCATTTATTTATCAAAAATGTTCCTTGCTTGGAACATGAGTTTCTTTACCACTTTAGTTTGGTAAACAAGGAAAACATTAATTCAAAGTCCAGAGAAGACAATACTCTGTTTTACCCCAGCAAGAGACAAATCAGTGGCTGGCAGGGGAAATTACACATAGAAAAATGGCACAGAGAAGATAAGGACTGGCCAGAGAAGATAAGGACTGGCCCGAGTTGTTGATTCAGCCCAATAACATTATTTTGACATTTACTGTGTTCCAGACAGTGAGCTAGGCCCTGGAGGTAAGCAGATATATAAATACATAGGTGCAATGGATATTATGGGCATCTGTACATTATATGAGGGATACAGAGGAGATAACAACTAATTCTGCCCAATGAAATCAACAAGATACCTAAGTAAGTTGAACGGTTAGCTGAGTCCTAAGGGACCCAAGTATATTTTGTACTCACTTTGAAGATGACATTAAAAACCTTAGCATTACAAAATAAATTTGGAAAATGGATCCTTCCTTCCTAAGGGTATAGATCATATGAAAAACACTTGAGAATATAGTATGTGCATTTAAAAAAAACACCCAGAAGATGCAAAATAAATGAATAGGAATATAGAGTCTCCAGATTCTACCTGAATTCAATCTTGGTTCAATTATTTGCTAGCAGTGTGATCCTGGAAAAGTTACTTAACTTCTTTGTGTCTCAGTTTTCTTCTCTGTTAAAATAGATGATAAAACTATCTACTTCACAGAGATATGGTTAGTTATAGATGAGATAATATATGTAAAATGCTTAGCACACTTTTTGGTACATAGTAATAAAAAAGTTAGTGATTAGCATTACTATAATATAACGTAGTATAAGCCTGTGCATGATTTTTCTTTGAAATAGCCAGCATCAAAATAGGATCATTTAATTCAAAGCACTTATTAATAAAAACTTAGATAATTAAAACAAAAGAAGAAATCTCAAACCTAATATGCCTTGCATCATTTATGTGTCAGTTTTGCATTTTATTCTCACTCATCTTAGATAATGAAATGAGACCAGGTCCCATAATTGCCCTTCTGTAACTAACTGTTCAGCATTCAGTTTCTTGAATTTTTCAGTGAGGTTCGTCTTCCCATTGTAATGAATTAGTGTAATGCTATTGTGCTGTAGCTTCCAGTACTGCATATTACCAGTGAGAACCATTCTCAGCAATAAATTAACTTTCTAACCTTGATGAAAATCGTGAATCCTACATTTTCTTACATTGTGAATCTTAAATAAGCACACACATACGTATGTACATATATACATCCCTTCTAATAATATGTGTTATACTCTCCATTTGAATTGAATGTTTTATACTCTCCATTTGAATTATTTTTATTGATACATATATTTATTTGACTAAGAACATTTTAGGAATACTGAAAATAATATCAATATTCTTCTGGAAAAGTCTCAAAAGTCTTTTATTTCCTATTAATTCTTTGGTTATTCCTATAAAATTCAGATGAAACTGATTATTCAGTCTCTTCTAGATAGGGTAAAATAAACTTTCTGAAAATCTCTCGCAAGCGGGGACTCGACAGTCTCGATAACATACCGTCCTTTCATTCTGTGCTTACCTACCAAAAGTAATCTTAGGCTTTTCTATGTAATAAAATATACTAATATATAAAAAATTATTTTCAGTAAATAAATTTATTTATTTTAATAAATAATAATAATACTTTATTATTTTCTAATACCCACTCAAACTGGAATAGTAAAAATTACCAAATAGACACTATTTTCTTTTCTAAAGATATTTTTTATTTTACTAAATTGGGATCATTGACTATATTTCCATCTGGAAGGAAAGGACCTTGCCTTATATTACTATTTCTGTGTCATCCCTTGGATTAGCACAGGGCTGAGGCAGCTATGTTTTGAGAATTGAGTGTGAGGCTGGGTATGGTGGCTCATGCTTATAATCCCAGCACTTTGGGAGGCCAAGGTGGGTGGATCACTTGAGGTCAGGAGTTAGAGACCAGCCTGGCCAACATGGTGAAACCCCATCTGTACTAAAAATGCAAAAATTAGCTGCATGTGATGGTGCGTGCCAGTAATCCCAGCTACTTGGGAGGCTGAGGCAGGAGAATTGCTTGAACCTGGGAGGTAGAGGTTGCAGTGAGTGGAGAGATTATGCCACTACACTCCAGCCTGGGCAACAGAGTGAGACTCTGTTTCAAAAAAAAAAAAAAAAGAATTGAGTGTGAGCTGCTTGAAATTCCTCCCTGGCTGTATTCCTCTGTTGTGTTCTGGGCTTTCTGCCATGTTCTTGGGCAGTACTTCACTTCCATTCTTCCCATTTCCAAGTCTTCTTTTGCAGACTGACGAATTTTTGTAATTTATTATAGAGAAATGTAGCTCTCTCGTTATCCAGTGCTGCTTACCAGACCATACCCAGAAGGACCTAGACTTTCTCAACTTGAGTATCTCCTCTAGATTTATCTAGTTATTTTCCTCAACAAAAGAACTATTAATAAGTGATATACGTGTTGCTCCTCCCAAGAAGGCAAAAAGTCATCTTTTTTCATTTTTACAAAACAGCATAGCAGGATTTATTTTCCCCTCTCGGCTATGTAGATATTTTTACAACAAATATGTTTAGAGTATGTTGTCCATGTAAAGCTTTATATAGAAGAAGTCATTATTTACTTCTAGAAACTCCCATCTCAGGAAGTGAACCCCAAGAAGGTGAAGCAGATAGCTACATAAATAAGTTCTAGTATCTTCAGGAAAGAAAGAACTTTGGATGTGCTTGTGGAAACTCTGACAATTATGTTTGAGATATCATGGAGAATGGGGCAGAGGCAAGAATAGAGAGGAGTTGATGTTAACTCAATTTTACCAGAAATTAAAGATTCTGAGAACTCCAGAACTTCAGAACAAACCAATGAGTTTGACATCAGTCTCTAACAAACTTTAGACAATTATCAAAATAAAAGTAAGCCTCTTGAAAAATGGCACTGACTATTAAGAATCAGCATGGGGTCGCTAACAACAAAGCAGCCACGCGTAAACTAGTTTACGTTTCCTCTTCAAAAGAGAATGTAACTGGATTTTTGCAAGTATTTTAATCAAAATACTCATATGTTCCTAGAAGATAAGTTAGAGATACTTTAGAATATGGTTAGGAACTTTCCAAAATGGCGGAATTATCTCTTTAAAAGTGATTAAGAATGAACTTTGGAGTCAGACGGCCTTAGGGGTTCAAATTGAAGTCCTGTACCTTATCAACCATGTAAATTTGTGAAAATTGTGTAAGCTTCCTGAACCATAATTCCCTCAACTATAATAAGGATTAAAAATTATCTATGTCATAAGGATACTGTGTTTCTTGTGACATAATTTACATAAAGTGCTTTTTACTCCTTATTATATAAGTGCTCAATACAAATGATAGGGGTTGTGTTTTATTCCCATTATCTAGGGTTGATTGATTGTTGCCAATCTGAAGAGAGGTCTCTGAGACATGCACTGGTACTTTTTTTTTGCCAATGATTTGAAGGAAAGCATTGAAATAATATTGAGATAATGAAATATTGAAATAATGAAATAACAAAAATATTGAAATAATGATATTGTCAGACTCCTTGCCAGGCTATGTGCTTTTTCAGGAAAGAGACTTGTCTTCTTGTCCTTGGTATGATCATTGCCTGACCCATAGTAGCCACTCAGATGTCTTTTAAAGAATGACACACAAAGAAATGTGGTAACCAAGACATTGGATAGCAAAATCAGGAATCCAAATATCTCAAATAATTAGAACAATGAGCCAGTACCAGAGATAAACTCTAGAATGGATGGAACACATTGTAAGAGGCTTGATTAAACAGAATTTGGTATGAAAAAGATTTAGATGCTTTGAGATGTTTTAGTTTTATAAAAATTCGAGCACTAAGAATAATATGATGCCAACCCCTCCTCAGAGTGCATTTCCTGCCTCCACAAAATTCTAAATTATTAGAAATAGAGTCCAGAACAAGGCAGGCATCAGTACCCATGTATTTTGCATAATTAGACCACATTTCAAATAATGCATTCAGTTCTGACTGCCACATTTAGGAAAGGCATGGACAAACTGGAATCTCTCCAACATGGTGATAGGCCTTAAAAGCCGTATCATGTTATAATGATTAAAGGAATGTTCAGTCTGAAGAAAGAGGAGATGTAGAGAAAAATGATAGCCATTTTTCAAATACTTGAATAACTTTCATGTGGAATAGGGATCAAATTTATCCTCAGAAGCTTTAGAAAAAGTTCATATCAAAGAACAGAAAATTCAGGAAGGTATTGGTCAAAAATAAGGAAGATCTCTATTTAAAATGAAACTAGATTGTCTTAGAGGTAGTAATGTATTATCTTCAAAGTTATTTAATTTTAATTTACTTGGCCAATGATTACTGCTCACATATATGTGCATCCCATGTATACATCCTATATATGAAAGAAGCCTTCAAGAGTTTGCAGGTTAGTTGATTTATATAATTTATAATTTCCATATATGTAGTTATAAATGTACCTGTAAACATTTACTGAGCAAATATTTATTGAACTCATTACATGTCAATCTTGTGCTAGATGATGGGCAAGTTGAAGCAAAGGCAATATTTTGTAAGAAATTTTTGCTTGGGTGAGATATTGGAAGAAACTTTGATATTTGAGAACAAATCAATCTAAAAATAGCATAGTTTACTTGATTTAAATGTCACTAAGGAATCAAGGGTCTGAGAGAATTAAAATCCCACCTCTAGAGTACAGTACATTGACAAAATGGGTTGAAATTACAAGTCAAATGCATGTGCTTTCCATCTATTTAGCCCTATATTTTTTATACTTTGTTTTGATCATGTTTTACTTGCATGACAAATAATACATATAATTTTGGCATGTTTCTAAAATCTTGTCTTGCTTCTTCAATACCTGAATTCCATTTACATACATAACTATAAAGAGATATGCAGCCAACCAACTTTTTTTTAATATCACAAACAACAATAAAATAAATTAACTGTCTACTGCTCCTTAGGGAGCAAAAATGATTCCCTTTCCTTAAGAAGTTTACTTAATGCTTTTCCTATTATCCTTTTCTCTTCAGAAAAAGTAAAAGGATCATAACTAACAGATGTATCTGATTTGCTATCAGAAAATTTAAAAGCAAAATGTGCAACATACAACATACACAGCGATGTTCATTTTGTTCATCAGAGTTTGAGAACTCTGATTTTATTTTCTCCCTCTGCCTTTTGTTTTGCAAACAGTTGCTTTAGAAAAGGTGAAAATACAGTAATTCTCTATGTTTAAATAAAGCTATATTTTTAAGACAGGAACATAAAAAGAGCCTATTTTTGTTAAATGGTTAGATTTAATTAGAAAAGGGTGATTCTAAAAAGGAAACAAACAGAAAGCTGTAGAACAGCCCAGTCCTGCTCACTGCAGCCCAATCCTGATTCAGCAAATAGGTATTTGCCAGTAGCAATGAGCATTGTGTACTACAATGACGGTGCTGCTGAACTCGATACTGTTCCCACACCTCAGTTAGTCGGGCCCAGTGCGTGGGTAAATCATGAAGTCACCGGGTACTTGAGCAAAATATTGAAAGCAATGGAGGTTATGAGGGTTTAGAGACAGGTGGAACTGGCTGCCTGATCACAGCCACGCCCAACTTTTAAAATGTACCTGGCAACAAAATTCATGCCAATATGACACCTGTCTGCTTAGGAAATTCCTGACGAAACACAGAAGGGCAGGCTTGGGATCTTAATAGTGTTGTGACTGTGATTTCCTTAGGAGCCTCTCTGGAAAAGGCTCAATACTCTTTTCTCACTTGTTTGCCAGTTGGAATTTGAAGGGAGCTTGATAACTGTGTTCTATGTGGATCCAGCATTACAACTGATAAGGTAAGGGCAATTATATCTCTTTGTTTGATCATTAAAGTCAGAGTATAAAGAAATCTACTACTACTCCATCTTCCCTTTCAAATGTAGATTACTAGGGCAATCTTGCCAGTGTATTTCAGGATCTTGAACTTGAGGGATAGAATTGTCTGGTGCCTGCTCTAAAAAGAGATAGCCAGCCCCTGCAATAACTGTCGGTACAGTTTCTGGCTAATGAAATGCAGAGAAATGAGGAAGACGGTGAGCTGTGCTTGTGTGGTAACAGGTGATTTCAGAGGAAAATGTCAAAGCAGCTCATCTCCCAAGGCCCTACATGATGATGTTTTAGTAGCCACTTTTATTCAGAGATTTAAATTTATGAAAAGAGAATCATAATGACATCTTAATTGCTCTGAAGATGTCTTTTCAAAAGAATTGTCACAGGAACAGTTCCTTCAGAGGAACAGAGAAACCAAAGGTGTTTGGCTTTTTGTGAAAGAGTTGAGGAAAGCCTTCTGTCCTAGAAGTTAACATTTATGGATCTCTCTGGCAAATAATAGTCTCGTTTTAAGTCCATTATGTTTGATGAGGATTCAAAAAGTCTTAATCAAATCTAGCAGTCATTGCTGCTTCTTTCTTTCCTAATCTCCCTGATTTTGAATTATGAGATCTTTATTTCTTAAAATAAAACATCATTTGTTAAAGCCTTTTCAAAATTAAGACTAAAACCATCACAACTAATTGTTTCTTGGCATCAAATAAACAAATTTTTAAAGTTTGATAAATTGTTTATAAGCTCTAATCAAGTGGGTGGAGTCATAAAAGAGGGGAGGGAACCCACTGAAACAATATATGTAATTTGTTTGCATTAGTATTTGAGATAATTATAAAGCAAGTGTTCAAAAGCTGTCCTTTATACCAGAAGGGGGAAAGATAGGAGAGGAAAAGCATAAGAACACCCAACCATTGTCAGCTGCTCTCTAAAATATTGCTGGATTCACAATTGTCGAACATTAGCATTACTAAGAATGCCGGGGACAGAGTGTCACGTTGAATGTAGAATGATGACTTCATAGGAAGGCAAAGCTGAGGATATGACCAGTTTGCAGTCACAGAAAAATCAGCTTTAATTAATTTGAGTGCCAGCTCTGTGTATAATTACACAGCATGAGAGTTTGCATGCAAATGCAGAAATGCTGATTGTTCAAATACTTGCACTTGCTCATTAATACGTTGGGACTAAGCAGGGCTGGCAAGCAGACAGGGTACGGCACACACAGTGCCTGCAGGCTAATTTGTATTATACTGTAGTTAGCAAACAGATTTCAGATGTTTCTCCTTTCTTTAAATAATAAGCACAAAAATATGTATGTCATTTTCATCGGTGACATACCTTGTTTTCTTTTTGATTAAAATAAAATGTTTTGGGTTTCTGCAAAAGTGTTGAGGGTACATTAAACATAACTAGAACACTGATTTATAACCATTTGATATCAGTAACACTGATGCCAGGTCTGGGATATTTCTATTTGACATTTCATGTAATTGTCCAAACTGATCATATTTCATAATTAGTGAAACTATATTCAAACAATATAAGTTTATGATTAAATCCCATGGATGAACAAAGGGAGAGACACAGCTGTATTGCCTACTTGTCTGTCAAATCCAGTATCTTGTAGCCAGCATTGGCTAGGTCCAGAAGCTTCAGTAGGACTGATTTCTTTGTGAAAGTACCTAATCCTAAAATGTCCTGTGGTGAGATTTTGCATTCTGACCACTGAATCTTTTCAGAGATCAGCTTCAACCAAATGCCCAACTACCTTGACAACACCCTAGGGGAAAAAGTCTGCCTAAATCACTATGCCAGGAACATCTGACAATTTATTAAGGAAATTGCATTTAAAAAAAAGGGATTTGCCCAAGTTCTCCAAATCTGGTACTACTATCAATGCTGTCAGTTTTCTTGCCAACATTTCAATGTGTTTCAGTTCTACAAATATTTATACAGCACCCATTTCTGTTAGACACTGGAAAGCAGAGGATATACCATAGTAAGCCAGATAGATACAGTCTCTGCATTGGCTATCTCTTTTCTCCCAGGAATTGTCTCAGGAAGGAACCTAACTCAGTTCCCTGGGAAATACATGCTTTTAGCAGTCATTACCTTGGGGAAACCCCACATTACAGAAACTTGAATCTATGGCCTTCCATAAATACAGTTTTCATGGTCCTTCTGGGAGCCTGACTTGCTCTCTGATATTCTTTCAACCCTATTCTTGTGTAAGATGAAGGAAGCTACCTCTGCCTTGAGGGTTGAATGGAAATTTAAAGGATATGTGAAAGAGTCAATCAGGCAAGCCCAAAAGTTTCAAAGGAATAGATTGAAGAGGAAGGCTGTCATAGCTTTCCCTGAAAGCCTATATCTGTAAGAATAGTCATTTCTCAAGGAAAAAACGGTGAACATGCATGTAGGTGGATATAGGGCACTTTACACCATTGGGTCTAACCAAAAGCAGGCAGGCATCTACCTACGTGTTTTCACTATGACTAGCTGAGGAACACCAGCTAGACAGCATCACCCCTTCTTTCTAAAAAATCTGCCAATGTACATGTACAAAGATGGAAGGTGACAATAAAAACACTCATACATACCACCTAAGCTTCCACTTCACTTTCAGAGTAGTCATAGCCTTCTCATGCTACATATCACAAATATGCAACAAGGAAGAAGAAAATCCAGGATGGTGAAAGAACTCAAGGGTATCTTCATGATGTACAACACAGTAATTTCAGAACAGTGGTTTTCAGAGAATAACTATGAATTGCAAGTACCCTGAGCTCAAACAACTTTTCCATATAGCTATGTCATGGTCAGACACACATGATTAGGAAACAAAAGAAAAAGAAAAAGAAATTTCCAAAATATGTATGAATTAAGAAAATAACATCTTGCTGGAATCAAAATATTAAAAAATATTTGCTATGTGGATTATTGGTATCTTTACCAAGGAGAGTTAAAAAACATCATAGGGGTTTTTGCCTATAAGAAATGAATTCTAATGGGGTCATGATAATATATGAAAGGAACCATATTCACAGATGATGCAAGTAATTTAATAAAGCTATTAAGGGAAAGGAAAGAAAGATAATATATTTGTAAAGAAGAAAGAAGAGAATTTATTCTGGAGCTAGAAAATTTTCAGGAAACCTGAGAAAACTCTAGCTACAGAGATGAAGAAAGCATGTAACCCAGTGCAGAAGCACAACACACTGGGGTAGTTCAGGATGGTCAATCGCCCTGATTAATACAGCGTGAGAACCACAGAAAGAATGAAAGCAGCCAGTGAGTCAGCAATGATTAGGTCAACAAGAACTGTTTCCTGAGATTTGTGGGCTGCAATATGTATTCCACAGAAGACATATTTCAAGGACATGAGAAGAATGAAGGGGAGAATAATTGAAGATAGCAAATGTGAGGAATCTGTACCCAGAAAGTGAAGCGGAAGAAGTAAGCAAGGAAAGTTTTAGGCAAGTGGAGATTTGACGATGTTTGTAGAAGGGAAGAAATTAGTGGAGCAGGGGCAATTCGAGTTGTTAGGGGAAATGTGTCATTAATGGAACAGGAGTTGGGGAGAATCCAGGTAGTTATATGCTAGCTAGAGAGTTTTGTTTTCTGTTGTTGTTGTTGTTATCTTATTCCAAGAGAGAAGGACAGGAAAAGAGGATGGTGTCAGAAAATCTGAGGTGGAGGCGAGGAAAGTTATGAGAGTATGTGCTAGATGCCTTTGGTCCGGTGTGGACATTGGTGAGATCATCTCCTGGGAAAGTAAGTATAGGAAAGGGTGGAAATGACATAGAGATAAAAACAACTTCATTCTCGTGCTGAAGAAAAGGGAGAGCAAAATAATTTAAAACAATTTACAATGAAAATGGGTAAAAGAAAATGTAAGGAGAATGAAGAAATGGAAACTGGTTATTGTAAAGTTTCACTTAAACATTAACTTGTGCCAAGGTTAAATGAGTAATGAGTCTGGACTTGGGATTACCTAACAGTCTCTAAGTTTACATTTTCCAATATCAGCACACCAAAAGTAATGGGTTTTTTGTTTGTTGTTTGTTTGTTTGTTTTATTTTTAGTTTAGTGCTCTTGTATTCTACATCAAGAAAGGAAGTGTGGGGCAGATATCTGCATATGAAATACAGGAGGCCAGTAAGCCACAAAAGAGCTTAGTCTTTAAGGAAAAACCCATCATCTCTCTGGAGCTACCCCTTCTCCCTGCTTATCTTTGGCCTTGCTGGTAACAGTAAATGTATTTATTTAACTATGTGAGACAAGCCTGTATGGGGATGCTTAGGCCTCCCTTCATCATCATACTTCCCCTCTTACACAACCCAGATTCCTGTTGGCTCATACCACCTAGGTGAAACACCAAATTCAGGGCAGCTATCTCCTAAAAAGCAGTTAAATCTAATACCTATGCATTGCTTGGCAAAAAAGGAAGGCCCCAAAGGTCTGATTGTCTGCTTAATGGGTCTGGAATTACAATTAACATTTAGGATAGGTGCATTCTTAGGCTTAACTGGCTAGTCTGGTTTTCCTGCCTCAAGACAGAGCATAGCATATCAGTCACTAAGTGGCTGCCAGTGGACACAGGGCATCCACTGGGAGTGGCGGGCCTGGGTATGGTCTAACAGGGGCGCTGAGCATTGAGATTCCTGGAGAGATTGGTGGTAGTGGTATGTGGATGTCTGGGCCCTCAAGGACCAGATAGTAATCAGTAGGAAAAGGAACAAGACAAAAATGGTCTCAGAATACGTCCAGCCTGCCATTTGCTGCTGCTTCCAATTTCCTACTTCTTTGGTCCTCTTTCTCTGCTTTCCTCTTCCCCACCTTTCCCAGATCCCAAGTCTAAGGGTC